>NC_068428.1:40641789-40731789 GCF_023373465.1 Oncorhynchus keta
ATGGGATTGATAGACCTAACAACTAGAAATGGGATTGATAGACCTAACAACTAGAAATGGGATTGATAGACCTAACAACTAGAAATGGATTGATAGACCTAACAACTAGAAATGGGATTGATAGACCTAACAACTAGAAATGGGATTGATAGAAACTAGAAATGGATTGATAGACCTAACAACTAGAAATGGGATTGATAGACCTAACAACTAGAAATGGAATTGATAGACCTAACAACTAGAAATGGGATTGATAGACCTAACAACTAGAAATGGGATTGATAGACCTAACAACTAGAAATGGGATTGATAGACCTAACAACTAGAAATGGAATTGATAGACCTAACAACTCGAAATGGGATTGATAGACCTAACAACTAGAAATGGGATTGATAGACCTAACAACTAGAAATGGGATTGATAGACCTAACAACTAGAAATGGAATTGATAGACCTAACAACTAGAAATGGGATTGATAGACCTAACAACTAGAAATGGGATTGATAGACCTAACAACTAGAAATGGATTGATAGACCTAACAACCAGAAATGGGATTGATAGACCTAACAACTAGAAATGGAATTGATAACCTAACAACTAGAAATGGGATTGATAGACCTAACAACTAGAAATGGGATTGATAGACCTAACAACTAGAAATGGATTGATAGACCTAACAACTAGAAATGGGATTGATAGACCTAACAACTAGAAATGGGATTGATAGACCTAACAACTAGAAATGGGATTGATAGACCTAACAACTAGAAATGGGATTGATAGACCTAGACCATAACCAGAAATGGATTGATAGACCTAACAACTAGAAATGGGATTGATAGACCTAACAACTAGAAATGGGATTGATAGACCTAACAACTAGAAATGGGATTGATAGACCTAACAACTAGAAATGGGATTGATAGACCTAACAAACTAGAAATGGGATTTAGACCTAACTAGAAAACTAGAAAATGGGATTGATAGACCTAACAACTAGAAATGGATTGATAGACCTAGTCTGGGCGACTTTAACCTCCCCATTACCTTGACTCATTGCCTCCTTCTTTCCACTCCTCTCCTCTTTGACCTCACCCTCTCACCTTCCCCCTACTCACAAGGCAGGCAATACGCTTGACCTCATCTTTACTAGATGCTGTTCTTCCACTAACCTCATTGCAACTCCTCCAAGTCTCCGACCACTACCTTGTATCCTTTTCCCTCGCTCCTCATCCAACACTTCCCACACTGCCCCTTCTCGGATGGTATCGCGCCGTCCCAACCTTCGCTCTCTCTCCCCCCGCTACTCTCTCCTCTTCCATCCTATCTTCTCTTCCCTCTGCTCAAACTTTCTCCAACCTATCTCCTGATTCTGCCTCCTCAACCCTCCTCTCCTCCCTTACTGCATCCTTTGACTCCCTATGTCCCCTATCCTCCAGGCCGGCTCGGTCCTCCCCTCCCGCTCCGTGGCTCGACGACTCATTGCGAGCTCACAGAACAGGGCTCCGGGCAGCCGAGGCGGAAATGGAGGAAAACTCGCCTCCCTGCGGACCTGGCATCCTTTCACTCCTCCCTCTCTACATTTTCCTCCTCTGTCTCTACTGCTAAAGCCACTTTCTACCACTCTAAATTCCAAGCATCTGCCTCTAACCCTAGGAAGCTCTTTGCCACCTTCTCCTCCCTCCTGAATCCTCCCCCCTCCCTCCTCCCTCTCTGCAGATGACTTCGTCAACCATTTTGAAAAGAAGGTCGATGACATCCGATCCTCGTTTGCTAAGTCAAACGACACTGCTGGTTCTGCCCACACTGCCCTACCCTATGCTCTGACCTCTTTCTCCCCTCTCTCTCCAGATGAAATCTCGCGTCTTGTGACGGCCGGCCGCCCAACAACCTGCCCGCTTGACCCTATCCCCTCCTCTCTTCTCCAGACCATTTCCGGAGACCTTCTCCCTTACCTCACCTCGCTCATCAACTCATCCCTGACCGCTGGCTACGTCCCTCCGTCTTCAAGAGAGCGAGAGTTGCACCCTTCTGAAAAAAACCTACACTCGATCCCTCCGATGTCAACAACTACAGACCAGTATCCCTTCTCTCTTTTCTCCCAAAACTCTTGAGCGTGCCGTCCTTGGCCAGCTCTACCGCTATCTCTCTCAGAATGACCTTCTTGATCCAAATCAGTCAGGTTTCAAGACTAGTCATTCAACTGAGACTGCTCTTCTCTGTATCACGGAGGCGCTCCGCACTGCTAAAGCTAACTCTCTCTCCTCTGCTCTCATCCTTCTAGACCTATCGGCTGCCTTCGATACTGTGAACCATCAGATCCTCCTCTCCACCCTCTCCGAGTTGGGCATCTCCGGCACGCGCTTGGATTGCGTCCTACCTGACAGGTCGCTCCTACCAGGTGGCGTGGCGAGAATCTGTCTCCTCACCACGCGCTCTCACCACTGGTGTCCCCAGGGCTCTGTTCTAGGCCCTCTCTTATTCTCGCTATACACCAAGTCACTTGGCTCTGTCATAACCTCACATGGTCTCTCCTATCATTGCTATGCAGACGACACACAATTAATCTTCTCCTTTCCCCTTCTGATGACCAGGTGGCGAATCGCATCTCTGCATGTCTGGCAGACATATCAGTGTGGATGACGGATCACCACCTCAAGCTGAACCTCAGCAAGACGGAGCTCCTCTTCCTCCCGGGGAAGGACTGCCCGTTCCATGATCTCGCCATCACGGTTGACAACTCCATTGTGTCCTCCTCCCAGAGCGCTAAGAACCTTGGCGTGATCCTGGACAACACCTGACGTTCTCAACTAACATCAAGGCGGTGTCCCGTTCCTGTAGGTTCATGCTCTACAACATCCGCAGAGTACGACCCTGCCTCACACAGGAAGCGGCGCAGGTCCTAATCCAGGCACTTGTCATCTCCCGTCTTGATTACTGCAACTCGCTGTTGGCTGGGCTCCCTGCCTGTGCCATTAAACCCCTACAACTCATCCAGAACGCCGCAGCCCGTCTGGTGTTCAACCTTCCCAAGTTCTCTCCGTGCCCCGCTCCTCCGCTCTCTCCACTGGCTTCCAGTTGAAGCTCGCATCCGCTACAAGACCATGGTGCTCGCCCTACGGAGCTGTGAGGGGAACGGCACCTCAGTACCTCCAGGCTCTGATCAGGCCCTACACCCAAACAAGGGCACTGCGTTCATCCACCTCTGGCCTGCTCGCCTCCCTACCACTGAGGAAGTACAGTTCCCGCTCAGCCCAGTCAAAACTGTTCGCTGCTCTGGCCCCCAATGGTGGAACAAACTCCTCACGACGCCAGGACAGCGGAGTCAATCACCACCTTCCGGAGACACCTGAAACCCCACCTCTTCAAGGAATACCTAGGATAGGGTAAGTAAAGGGTAAGTAATCCTTCTCACCCCCTTCTCACCCCCCTCCCCCAACAAGATTTAGATGCAAGTGGCTGTTCCACTGGTTGTCATAAGGTGTATGCACCAATTTGTAAGTCGCTCTGGATAAGAGCGTCTGCTAAATGACTTAAATGTAAATGTACCTAACAACTAGAAATGGGATTGATAGACCTAACAACTAGAAATGGGCAGGTGTTTTAGTAAGTGGTGGCAGGTGTGGTCACGGGACGATTCCAATTGTGCCTAACCTCTCCAATGTGTCATATGTCTGTACATTTGACAATTCCAGTTCTATTACATATTCACAATCCCTAAATGCTATTAGTTCAGTATAAAAACAACATTTCCATCATATCAACCTCATTCAAACATTGTGGTGGTGTTATGGGGTATCCAGGGTACATTCAAGCGTCCTTTCAACCTCTCCAAAGTGTCTTAATGTTGTAATTGCACTGTTTTTGCACACTGGATGTGCCTAAAAGTTACTGTTCACTATAAAAACAACATTTCTACATCACCAACCTCTCTCAAACATTGTGGTGGTGTCGGGAGCCAGACAGGGGATATCAAACAGTTTTTTCAACCTAGGAACTCGGTGGATATTTGATGTTGCCGTTAATTCATACATAATCAGATAATATTGACAATAGGCTAGATACACCCCATGTAGCTATAGATCAAACACAGACCAATTGTAAGAAGTTTGCTGTTTGGTGAAAACATTGTGTAAAATAAACATTTTGACTCTCGGGGCTGGTGATCAGTTATGGTAGGTCACAGGCACGTGCTACCTGTCCCAGACCTGCTGTTTTCAACTGTCTAGAGACAGCAGGAGCAGTAGAGATACTCTGAATGATCGGCTATGAAAAGCCAACTGACATTTACTCCTGAGGTGCTGACTTGCTGCACCCTCGACAACTACTGTGATTATTATTATTTGACCCTGCTGGTCATTTATGAACATTTGAACATCTTGGCCATGTTCCGTTAAAATCTCCACCCGGCACAGCCAGAAGAGGACTGGCCACCCCTCATAACCTGGTTCCTCTCTAGGTTTCTTCCTAGGTTCTGGCCTTTCTCTGGAGTTTTTCCTAGCCACCGTGCTTCTACACCTGCATTGCTTGCTGTTTGGGGTTTTAGGCTGGGTTTCTGTACAGCACATATCAGCTGATGTAAGAAATGCTTTAAAAATACATTTGACTTGATTTGACAGGTAGACAAATAAGATATCCTCATGATCTGTGGAGTCCCGGCTTTTGGTGTGAATCAACATATTCTGTGTTTATTTGGTTTATGCTTCACAACGCTAACCCGTAATGAAGGTAGCAGCCATCTTGAAATGCCGCCATCAGCTCAGCCTGCACCTTATAAATGTGTATACCCATATAGGGTAGTAAGTCACAGCAAAGATTTGAAGGCACCGCAGGCACCCTGCTTTTGCAGATAAGGGCTACCGTTCTCATACCGAACTGATTTGTTGTTGTTGTAACTAGCCTGTTTCCAGATCTGTTTGTCGTGCCGTTCTCATACCGAACTGATTTGTTGTTGTTGTAACTAGCCTGTTTCCAGATCTGTTTGTCGTGCCGTTCTCATACCGAACTGATTTGTTGTTGTTGTAACTAGCCTGTTTCCAGATCTGTTTGTCGTGCCGTTCTCATACCGAACTGATTTGTTGTTGTTGTAACTAGCCTGTTTCTCATAACGAACTGATTTGTTGTTGTTGTAACTAGCCTGTTTCCAGATCTGTTTGTCGTGCCGTTCTCATACCGAACTGATTTGTTGTTGTTGTAACTAGCCTGTTTCCAGATCTGTTTGTCGTGCCGTTCTCATACCGAACTGATTTGTTGTTGTTGTAACTAGCCTGTTTCCAGATCTGTTTGTCGTGCCGTTCTCATACCGAACTGATTTGTTGTTGTTGTAACTAGCCTGTTTCCAGATCTGTTTGTCGTGCCGTTCTCATACCGAACTGATTTGTTGTTGTTGTAACTAGCCTGTTTCCAGATCTGTTTGTCGTGCCGTTCTCTAACCGAACTGATTTGTTGTTGTTGTAACTAGCCTGTTTCCAGATCTGTTTGTCGTGCCGTTCTCTAACCGAACTGATTTGTTGTTGTTGTAACTAGCCTGTTTCCAGATCTGTTTGTCGTGCCGTTCTCATACCGAACTGATTTGTTGTTGTTGTAACTAGCCTGTTTCCAGATCTGTTTGTCGTGCCGTTCTCATACCGAACTGATTTGTTGTTGTTGTAACTAGCCTGTTTCCAGATCTGTTTGTCAGATACCGAACTGATTTGTTTGTCGTAACTAGCCTGTTTCTCATGCCGTTCTCCGAACTGATTTGTTGTTGTTGTAACTAGCCTGTTTCCAGATCTGTTTGTCGTGCCGTTCTCATACCGAACTGATTTGTTGTTGTTGTAACTAGCCTGTTTCCAGATCTGTTTGTCGTGCCGTTCTCATACCGAACTGATTTGTTGTTGTTGTAACTAGCCTGTTTCCAGATCTGTTTGTCATATGTCGTTGTCAAGTAAGACATGCTAGTAAAATGTATTTCATCCTCCAATAGCATCAATGTGTCGTGTCTTAAATGATCAGTAAGATACGACAAGCTAAATTATGGCTCTTCGGCACACTTTGCTCTCGTCTCGTCTTATCACGTCTGGTTTCCTGGTGACTCGGTATATCACGCTCTGTCTGTCTTTCAGATTACCTCAGTGTGCATGCTTTGTGTGTGTTACCGGAGACTCTGTGGATTACACTCAGTCTCTCCTTCAGATTGTCTTAGTGTCTGGTAAATGTGAGAGCGATCCGATTGTCTCAGTGTCTGGTAAATGTCAGAGTGTTCAGATTGTCTCAGTGTCTGGTAAATGTCAGAGTGTTCAGATTGTCTCAGTGTCTGGTAAAATGTGAGAGGATTCAGATTTATCTCAGTGTCTGGTAAAATGTGAGAGGATTCAGATTTATCTCAGTGTTATCAGCAATTACCTCGTACACCTACACATTGACTCAGTACTGGTGCTCCTTGTATATAGGGGAGAAGAAAATAGCCTAGCGGCAGGTAGCCTAGTGGTTACAACGTTGGACAAGTAACCGAAAGGTTGCGAGACTGAATCCCCGAGCTGACAAGGAAAACATATGTCGTTCTGCCCTTGAACAAGGCAGTTAACCCACTTGTTTCTAGGCCGTCATTGAAAATAAGAATTTGTTCTTTACTGATTTGCCTATTTAAATTAATATAGTCATGTCATTTTCTACTTCCTATATACAGCCATGTTATATTATATACTCCCTGTAAAACAGACATGTTATATTATATTCCCTTCAGGTTACATTATATACTCCCTGTAAAACAGCCATGTTATATTATATACTCCCTGTAAAACAGCCATGTTATATTATATACTCCCTGTAAAACAGCCATGTTATATTATATATAAAACAGCCATGTTATATTATATACTCCCTGTAAAACAGCCATGTTATATATACTCCTGTAAAACAGCCATGTTATATAGCCATGTTATATTATATACTCCTGTAAAACAGCCATGTTATATTATATACTAAAACCCTGTAAAACAGCCATGTTATATTATATACTCCCTGTAAAACAGCCATGTTATATTATATACTCCCTGTAAAACAGCCATGTTATATTATATACTAAAACAGCCATGTTATATTATATAAAACAGACATGTTATATTATATACTCCCTGTAAAACAGCCATGTTATATTATATACTCCCTGTAAAACAGCCATGTTATATATATACTCCCTGTAAAACAGCCATGTTATTGTTATTCAGCCATGTTATATTATATACTCCTGTATATAGCCATGTTTTTTAACAGCCATGTTATATTATCTGTATATAGCCATGTTATATTATATACTCCCTGTAAAACAGCCATGTTATATTATACTCGTTATTGTTATTCACTATTACTTTTTTAAAGCTCTGCATTGTTGGATAAGGACCCGTAAATAACAATTTCCTTGTTATTCTACACCTGTTGTCTACGAAGCATGTGACAAGTAACATTTGATCAGATTTGATAAAGTTTACCAGGATCTATCCCCTTCACTAGAGGGTCCTCCAACTACACTCTTAGAATAAAAGGTGTTATCTAGAACCTAAAAGGCTGTCCCCATAGCAGAACCATTTGATGAACACTTTTTGTGTTCCAGTTAAAACCCTTTCCTCAGAGGGAACAAAACGGTTCTAGCTGGAATCAAAAAGGGTTCTACCTGGAATCAAAAAGGGTTCTACTCTGGAATCAAAAAGGGTTCTACTCTGGAATCAAAAAGGGTTCTACTCTGGAATCAAAAAGGATTCTACCTGGAATCAAAAAGGGTTCTACTCTGGAATCAAAAAGGGTTCTACTCTGGAATCAAAAAAGGTTCTACCTGGAATCAAAAAGGGTTCTACTCTAGAATCAAAAAGGGTTCTACTCTGGAGACAGCCGAAGAACCCAGCCAAAGAACACTTTTGGAACCCTTTTTTCTAAGAGTGTATACTTGGGTCATATGATGAACAACCTTGTCTGAGACATGGAAACATGAATTGCCTCCCCAGAATGAACCAGGCTGCAGGTCAGGCTGAATGAACCCTTTAGCTCAGAGGGATGACGTGCTCCTGAATCATGCAGACAGACAACGATTTCTGCAATCGGTCAGCTATACAAGCACATTCTAAGGCACGGTCGGTCCTCACGGTCTGTGTGAGTGAGACTTAAGGCGGAAGGAAGGGAGGGGAATGAATACCAGGGTGTGTTTGTGTGTGTGTGTTTGTGTGTGTGTGTGTGTTTGTGTGTGGATCCTGCAGCCGGGAGCCAGTGCCTCACCAGACTCATTAATCCAGCACATTAGACTGTCATCTCAGATGTTCTGATGACCATACGTGTCAACACAGATCAGGCACACACACACACACACACACACACACACACACACACACACACACACACACACACACACACACACACACACACACACACACACACACACACACACACACACACACACACACACACAACACACACACACACACACACACACACACACACACACACAACACCACACACACACACACACACACACACACACACACACACACACAAACTGACGACCGCACGTGTCAACTCAGATCTGCTTGCTCCAAACCCGCTCCACATCGCATCACGCTCCACCATTCTCTGCATGACAAAAACTCACCTTGACACACACATGCAGACACCTCCCTCACATAAGTGCCTGGAGAGAGAGAGGGGGGGTAGAGAGAGTGAGAGGAGGGAGGGGAAGAGAGAGGAGGGGAGGGAGAGAGAGAATTGAAGGAGACAGAGAAAGAGAGAGAGAGAGAAAGAGGGGCAGGAGATTGAGAGTAGGGAGAGAGAGGGGAGATAGGGAGGGAGAGTGGAAGAGGGTTAGGAGAGAGAGAGAGAGAGAGAGAGAGAGAGAGAGAGAGAGAGAGAGAGAGAGAGAGAGAGAGAGAGGGAGAGGAGAGAGGGAGAGAGAGAGAGAGAAAGGGAGAGAAAGGGAGAGGGAGAGAGAGAGATAGAGGGAGAAAGGGAGAGGGAGAGAGGGAGAGAGGGAGAGAGAGAAGGGGAGAGGGAGAAAGTGAGAGGGAGAGAGTGAGAGGGGGAGAGGGAGAAAGAGGGAGAGAGAGAGGGAGAAAGTGAGAGGGAGAGAGTGAGAGGGGGAGAGGGAGAAAGAGGGAGAGAGAGAGAGTGAGAGGGGGAGAGGGAGAGAGTGAGAGAGGGGGAGGGAGAGAGGGAGAGAGGGGGAGAGGGAGAAAGGGGGAGAGGGAGAGAGGGGAGGGTGAAAGAGAAGGAAATAAAAAAGGCAAGGTACACTCTTATAAAAAGGGTTCCAAAAAGGGTTCTACCTGGAACCAAAAGGGTTCTTCAAAAGGTTCTCCAAAGGGGACAGCCGAATAACCCTTTTAGGTTCTAGATAGTGTAGAGAAAAGGAGGGCAGAGAGAGAGAGAGAGCAAGAAGGATTAAACTGCCCATTGGATTCTAGTATTGTTCCACACAGGGGATCAAAGGTATAAACATTTTTCAGAAATCTGTCATCACCATCGAAAACTGGAAAGGATTTTTGTTATTTTCTTTATGCAGAACTGCTTATTAATCGTGTTAACCTTAGTGTGATTACAGTAGAATGCATGGACTGTATATAAAGATGTACAGTAGACCTGGATATGTGGACAAGGCACCTGTAGCTCAGTCTGAAATTCAAGACTGTGCAAAGTGTGGTGAGACATATTTTATGAAATTATTTAGCTAACAGAAGTTGGCCGTTCAAGCTAAGTTTGTATACTTTTATCAAACGAACTATACAAAAATATGAACGCAAAATGTTTTATGAGCTGAAATAAAAGATCCATGAAATGTTCCATTCATAAAGTTCAAGTTCCTTCACATTTTGTGCACAAATTTGTTTACGTCCCTGTTAGTGAGCATTTATCCTTTGCCAAGATAATCCATCCACCTAACAGGCATAAAGAGAAGCTGATTAAACAGGATGATCATTACATAGCTGCACCTTGTGCTGGGGACAACAAAAGGCCACTTAATTGTGCAGTTTTGTCACACAACACAATTTTCATTTTTTACCTTTATTTAAACAGGCAAGTCAGTTAAGAACACATTCTTATTTTCAATAAAGCCCTAGGAACAGCGGGTTAACTGCCTGTTCAGGGGCAAAACAACAGATTTTAACCTTGTCAGCTCGGGGGTTTGAACTCACAACCTTCCGGTTACTAGTCACACGCTCTAACCACTATGCTACCCTGCCACAGATTTCTCAAGTTTTGAGGGAGCATGCAATTGGCATGTTGACTGCAGGAATGTCCAACAGAGCTGTTGCCAGAGAATTGAATGTTAATTTCTCCACCATAAGCCACCTCCAATGTTGTTTTAGAGAATTTGGCAGTAAGTCCAACCGGCCTCACAACTGCAGACCACGTGTAACCATGCCATCCCAGGACTTCCACAATAAGCCCTTTTGTGCGATGAACTCATTCTGATTTGCTGGGCCTGGCTCCCCAGTGGGTGGGCTTATGCCCTCCCAGGCCCCCCCCACCATGGCTGCGGCCTTTCCCAGTCATGTGAAATCCAAATACATTTAATTAACATTTAAGTCTAATACATTTATTTAAATTGACAGATTTCCTATGAACTCAGTAAAATGAAATTTTGAAATTGTTGCATTTTGCATTTATGTTTTTGTAATCGTTATGTATGGAAACAAAAGAGACCGTCTTGAGATTTAGATTCATCCTCGCCACTATAAAGTGAACTGATGATCTTTCATCCAGTAATAATGAAGGATTTTTTACCATAGGCCTTCGGGCAACTTGTAGAACTAAAGGACAGAAAAATAAATCACCTTGGTGTTAAGGGTGTGTACGGAGGCGAAGTCAGGTACAGGAGAGCAGAGTGGAGTAAATAGGCGCACTTTAATTCCGGTCCAAAAACGACAGCACATAAAAACATAAACGTGCCAAAAACACGGAACATAACAAAAGGTATGGCGCCTGACAAACATAACAATAAACAATTACAGACAAAGACATGGTGGGGAACAGAGGACTAAATATATGCAGTGATTATGGGATGAAAACCAGGTGTGTAATGGAACAAGACAAAACAAATGGAGCGGCGATTGCTAGAAAGCCGGTGACGTCGATCGCCGATCGCCGCCGAACAAGGAGAGGAGCCGACTTCGGCGTAAGTTGTGACACTTGGACGGGTTTTCAGAAAGACACATTCGGTATTAAGATATTTCTGATGTGGGATCCAGGGCTACAATATGAGGTGTTTTTTTTTCTAGAAGGTACTGGGATGTTCCCTGGGACATACTGGAGTTCTGATTCAGTCGCCATTATCCTGATGCCAAAATCAAAATCAGGATCAGGGGCATAGGGTCATAGGGAAATCTGCAATGAATCTTAACTGATCCCAAAGATGATTTGGAACTCTGTTTCAGCAGCGTTGCAACGTATCGGCCCATATAGAGGTTACATCTGTCACGCCTGCTCCTACTCCATCCCTCTGGCGCTCGACGTCTACTAACCACCAGCCCCAGCTTTAGTATTACGCACACCTGGTCTTTAATTTATTTATTTTTTATTCCAATTTTATTAGTCTCATGTGACAAATACAACAGGTGTAGTAGACCTTACAGTGAAATGCTTACTTACAGGCCCCTAACCAACAATGCAGTTTTAAAAAATATGGAAAAGAATAAGAAATAAAAAGGTGGCTGGAGTCTTTGACAATCTTTAGGGCCTTCCTCTGACACCGCCTGGTATAGAGGTCCTGGATGGCGGGAGCCTTCCTCTGACACCGCCTGGTATAGAGGTCCTGGATGGCGGGAAGCTTGGCCCCAGTGATGTACTTGGCTGTTTGCACTACCCTCTGTAGTGCCTTGCAGTTGCAGGCCAAGCAGTTGCCATACCAGGCAGTGATGCAACCAGTCAGGATGCTCTCGATGGTGCAGCTGTAGAAGCTTTTGAGGATCTGAGGACCCCTGCCAAATCTTTTCAGTCTCCAGAGGGGGAATAGGTTTTGTTGTGCCCTCTTCACGACTGTATTGGTGTGCTTGGACCATGTTAATTTGTTGGTGATGTGGACACCAAGGAACTTGAAGCTCTCCACCTGCTCCACTGCAGCCCCGTCGATGAGAATAGGGCAGTGCTCGGTCCTCTTTATCCACAATCATCTCCTTTGTCTTGATCACGTTGAGGGAGAGGTTGTTGTTCCTGCACCACACGGCCAGGTCTCTGACCTCCCTATAGGCTGTGTCATCTTTGCCAGTGATCACTATTGTAAAGTGGCTGTTCCACTGGATGTCATAAGGTGAATGCACCAATTTGTAAGTCGCTCTGGATAAGAGCATCTGCTAAATGACTTAAATGTTAAATGTAAATGTAATCATCGGCAAACTTAATGATGGTGTTGGAATCGTGCCTGGTCATGCAGAGGAAGGTGTTGTGTCTCAGGGTCCTTAGCTTAGTGATGAGCTTTGAGGGTACTATGGTGTTGAATGCTGAGCTGTAGTCAATGAATAGCATTCTCACATAGGTGTTCCTTTTGTCCATGTGGGAAAGGGCAGTGTGGAGTGCAATAGAGATTGCATCATCTGTGGATCTGTTTGGCCGGTATGCAAATTAGAGTGGTTCTAGGGTTTCCAGGATAATGGTGTTGATGTGAGCCATGACCAGCCTTTCAAAGCACTTCATGGCTACAGACGTGAGTGCTACAGGTCGGTAGTCTTTTAGGCAGGTTACCTTAGTGTTCCTGGACACAGGGACTATGGTGGTCTGCTTAAAACATGTTGGTATTACAGACTCTGTAGAGAGATTGAAAATGCACAGGTTTAAAAACTATAAATGACATATGTTTAGTGTAAATGAACGAAAGGCTAAATTAACGGATAATTAAACTGACTTATAATAAACAAATACCCACTTGCGCTTTTTGCAGGCTGTGTATCCATCTACATAGCTGTTATCCACAATGACTCTAAACTTCTTCCACACCGAGGATTTCACTCTAACAGCTGTACTTTACTTCTAACAGCTTTACTTTACTTCTAACAGCTTTACTTTACTTCTAACAGCTTTACTTTACTTCTAACAGCTTTACTTTACTTTTCTAACAGCTTTACTTTACTTCTAACAGCTTTACTTTACTTCTAACAGCTTTACTTTACTTCTAACAGCTTTACTTTACTTCTAACAGCTTTACTTTACTTCTAACAGCTTTACTTTACTTCTAACAGCTTTACTTTACTTCTAACAGCTTTACTTTACTTCTAACAGCTTTACTTTACTTTTCTAACAGCTTTACTTCTAACAGCTTTACTTCTAACAGCTTTACTTTACTTCTAACAGCTTTACTTCTAACAGCTTTACTTCTTACAGCTTTACTTCTAACAGCTTTACTTCTAACAGCTTTACTTTACTTCTAACAGCTTTACTTCTAACAGCTTTACTTTACTTCTAACAGCTTTACTTCTAACAGCTTTACTTTACTTCTTACAGCTTTACTTCTTACAGCTTTACTTCTAACAGCTTTACTTCTTACAGCTTTACTTCTAACAGCTTTACTTCTAACAGCTTTACTTTACTTCTAACAGCTTTACTTTACTTCTAACAGCTTTACTTCTAACAGCTTTACTTTACTTCTAACAGCTTTACTTAACTTGTAACAGCTTTACTTCTAACAGCTTTACTTTACTTCTAACAGCTTTACTTTACTTCTAACAGTGCTGGTTCCACAATTATACCATCATACCTTTATTTTTTATTTCTCCTGTTATTTTAGCAACAGCTTTACTTTAGTTTGGGCATGAATTTCTTCTAAACAGCTTTACTTCTAACAGCTTTAGTTACCTAACAGCTTCACTTTACTTCTAACAGTCTATTACTTCTAACAGCTTTATTTTACAGCTTTACTTTACTTTTCTAACAGCTTTACTTTACTTCTAACAGCTTTACTTTCTTACAGCTTTACTTCTAACAGCTTTACTTCTAACAGTTTCTAACAGCTTTACTTTACAACTAACAGCTTTATTTTCAATTTAAAACTGTTTCTAACCCGGCAATATAATTCAAACAAATCAAAGCTCAAATCAAAGCTTTATTTAACAGCCTTTTCGTACATCAGCTTTACTTTATCTCAAAGTGCTTTACTTCTAACAGCTTTACCCAGCTTTAAAACCCTTTAAACAGCAAACAATGCAACAGTTTAAAAGCTAACAGGTGGCTAGGAAAACACTCCCTAGAAAGGCCAAAACAGCTAGGAAGAAACAGCTTTACTTCTAACAGCTTTAACCGGGCTTTGGGGTAACAGGCCAGTCCTCTTCTTTACTTCTAACAGGTTTAAATTAACAACACTTCTAACAGCTTTACTTCTAACAGCTTTATTTACTTCTTACAACTTGTTCTTACAGCTTTACTTCTAAATGACCAGCATGCTTTAATCTAACAGCTTTACTTTAAGGCAGAACAGTTGAAACTGGAACAGCAGCACAGTCAGGTGGACTGGGGACAGCTAACAGCCTTCATGTCAGTGTAGTCCTGGGGCATCATCCTTTATTTTTAGGGCTCTGTCATTTTAGCATGAGCTGGAGCAGGGCATGGCCAGGTGGACTGGGGACAGCAAGGAGTCCTCATGTCAGGTCTCTCCTGGGACATGTCTAGGGCTCAGGTCCTCCATGGCTGGTGGGTTTGTAAAAAAGAACAACATTATTTTCAATTTAGGAAACCAATAGGCAATATAATTATTCTGAACCAGATATAACAAACGTGTTGAGGTAATGTTTTCATGCAGGTGGGCATGTGTCTGAAGTCCCCCAGTCAGCTCTGTTATCATGTAAAAGGGGGACATTCCTAGCATGTTTGGGGCTCTGGGGATGCTAGAGATTACACCCATCCAGCTCAGAGCTAACGCCCAGGGCTTCAAACAGGGTGATATAACTCCTCACCCACTTTGCCACCCCCACCCCCCCACCCATCTAAATAAAGGGATCATCCATTTCAGCACCACCAAATTACCATCCTCCAGACTGCGGACTGAACGATCCTAGCTGACAAATGAAAATATCTTTGCTGTACAAGTCAACCAGAGGGGAAGCAGAACCACGTGTTGAGGTAATGTTTTCATGCAGGTGGGCATGTGTCTGAGTCCCCCAGTCTCCACTGCCAGATAGTCTATAGCTCTGTTATCATGTAACTATACTGCCTGATCCCCATTCCTCCACTGCCATGTTTGCCTGGGCTTCTCTCCACTGCCAGATAGTCTATACTGCCTGATCCCCTCTTCTCTCCACTGCCAGAGAGTCTATATGCCTGAACCCCTCTTCTCTCCAGCTGCCAGAGTCTAACGCCCCTCGGGTGATGCCCTTCCTCCTGCCTAGTCTCTCCTCCACCCCCCACCCCCCACCCATCTAAATAAATCCTATCATCCATTTCAGCACACGCTTCAAATGGGAACCAGATTCCTCCACCCTGCGGACTGAACGATCCTGGACTGACAAATGAAAATATGCTTTGCTGTACAAGTCAACAAGCAGAGGGGAAGCAGAAGCAGAGATAGAGGGAGAGAGAGAGAGAGTCTCTCCACTGACAGAAAGTCTATACTGTCTGATCCCCTCTTCTCTCCACTGCCAGATAGTCTATACTGCCTGATCCCCTCTTCTCTCCACTGCCAGATAGTCTATACTGCCTGATCCCCTCTTCTCTCCACTGCCATATAGTCTATACTGCCTGATCCCCTCTTCTCTCCACTGCCAGATAGTCTATACTGCCTGATCCCCTCTTCTCTCCACTGCCAGAGAGTCTATACTGCCTGAACCCCTCTTCTCTCCACTGCCAGAGAGTCTATACTGCCTGATCCCCCTCTTCTCTCCACTGCCAGAGAGTCTATACTGCCTGAACCCCTCTTCTCTCCACTGCCAGAGAGTCTATTCTGCCCAGGCAGACCACCATTGTGAGCACCGTTGTCACTTAAGAACGAGTGGATGTTCGTAAACGACCGTTCCAGCCAATCAACAGGACCTAAAACAGGATATGGCTTTTCAAAACAAACATATTTTCTGAGCTTGATCACGATTACAGGAAGTAGTTTTCAGCACTGGGACCCATATCTTAGTCTGGGGTTGAATCACAGAACCACAGAATCACAGAATCACAGAACCACAGAACCACAGAACCACAGAACCCGCCATAAATCACAGTACATGTTCAATATCCACCCAGACGTTTTTGTTCCTGTGTTTCAGCAGCGTTCACCCGTGCAGAGTTGTACTTGGTTTGAGGAGTCATAGAGTTGAGGGCCTCTTTTATTTTTTTGTAGTGTCTGCGTGTGTGTGTGTATGTGTATGTGTGTGTGCGCGTGTATATATGTGTGTGTGTGTGTGTGTGTGTGTGAGTGCGTGTGTATATATGTGTGTGTGTGTGTGTGTGTGTGTCAGGATGCTAGACACCCATTAGTGTAGTGGTAAGGACCCTTCTGCTTTTCATCATTGTGACAAAAATCTGCTTTCTTTCCTCTACATTCTGCGGCAGCAGGCTTTGACAGACATGTTGGTACAACTGGCCCTGTCTGCACAGTTAGCACAGGGAGCACTGGAGAACCCTCTACTCTCCGCAAGAGGCAGAGGAGAGAGGGAGGAGAGAGAGAGGGAGGAGAGAGAGAGGGGGAGAGAGAGAGAGGGGAGGAGAGAGGGAGGAGAGAGAGAGGGAGGAGTGAGAGAGGTAGAGAGATGGGGAGAGAGAGGGAGTGAGAGAGGGAGTGAGAGAGGGGAGGAGAGAGAGGGAAGGAGAGAGAGATGGGAGGAGAGAGGGGGAGAGAGAGAGGGGGAGAGAGAGAGAGGGAGGGGGGAGAGAGAGGAGAGAGAGGAGAGAGAGGGAGAGAGAGGAGGAGGGAGAGAGAGAGAGGGGGAGAGAGAGGGGAGGAGAGAGGGAGAGAGAGAGGGAGAGGACGGGAGAGAGAGGGAGAGAGAGAGAGGGGAGGAGAGAGAGGGGAGGAGAGAGAGGGGAGGGAGAGAGGGAGAGAGAGAGGTGGGGAGAGAGAAAGAGCAATAGAGAAAAGAGACAGCAAGAGAGAGTATGAGAGATGGAGAGAGAGAGGGGAGGAGAGAGAGGGTATGAGAGATGGAGAGACAGAATTAAAGTCTAGCTAGACTTGGATATGGAGAGATAGAATTAAAGTCTAGCTAGACTTGGATATGGAGAGATAGAATTAAAGTCTAGCTAGACTTGGATATGGAGAGATAGAATTAAAGTCTAGCTAGACTTGGTTATGGAGAGTCATGTCCGTACCGCCTTTAGCGGCTTGGTACCTATCACAAAGATACCTTTATGCAGACAGACCAAGAGAGAGAGAGAGGCTCAGGGGAGAGAAATAGGACGAGGCCAGCCAGCCAGCCAGTACTTTACTAGACACGCCATGCACCCAGTGGACCAGACTGACAGGAAGAGTCCTGCCACAGCAGAGCAGCCATCCAAGGGTCCAACAGAAATATCCGGGAAGAAAGCTGGGTTGAATATGAATGTGCTCTTTTATCAAGGCTTCTACACAAGCAGGCTCAGACCCCAGACATGTTTGACCGTAGGAGCTTTCAACAAATATTTTAAGTTTGGCAGTTGGCCAGTTTCTCTGTCGACTGCTTGCTTCCTGGTGGTTGTAAAGTACTCCTCAGGAACATCTAGAGTGCAGTCTACATTAGCCAGCTTGTCATCATATCCTCTTTTCAATGTTTCAAAACCCGTTTGATGACACTTGAACAGAGACATTAACTAGTTGTGTAAAATGTAAATGTGTTGGTAAACATCTACCAGAGAAGAACAATTCCACTCACAGGGAAACAGTGAATTTCACGGCAACTATGGGAACAACCTTCATCTAGAATTCCGGCAACCGATTTGACTGTGTACACACATAGAGTGGACCTCAAGAATAAAATAGACCATTTCCATTTCCCATTCCACGAAAGATCTCTTGTAAAGTGTGATAATGTTGATGTATTAATGTTTGAACAATCGAAAGCCCCTCTCTGAGTTCACTCTCCTGTTTGACTGGAATTAGGAGATTGACAGGCTCCAATGCTGCCAAGGTGGTCTCTGTTCATTGGATAAGAACAAATGTTATATAAACCTGCTGTCCTTTATTCAGACCTGATTGAGCCTGGCTTTATGAACCATTAAATCCCTGTAAAACTTGCCCATCTGGGACTCCAGGTAGGCTTAAAAAACAAATAAACACTTGATTTCAAATATAACGTTATTTCAAATAGTATTTAAACCCATGTCTGGAAACTGCTGGGCTGCAGCTCTGGAGGGGACCAGGGGTGCCTTGTCATGAAATCAGATTTGTCCGTCAGACTGCCAGATGGTGAAGAATGATTCATCACTCCAGAAAACGTGTTTCCACTGCTCCAGAGTCCAATGGCGGCGAGCTTTACACCACTCCAGCCAACACTTGGCATTGCGCATGGTGATCCTAGGCTTGTGTGCGTCTGCTCGTCCATGGAAACCCATTTCATGAAGCTCCCAACGAATAGTTATTGTGCTGACGTTGCTTCCAGAAGCAGTTTGTAACTTTGTAGTGAGTGTTGCAACCGAGGACAGACTCGGCGGTCCCTTTCTGTGAGCTTGTGTGGCCTACCACTTCGTGGCTGAGGCGTTGTTGCTCCTCGACGTTTCGACCTCACAACAACAGCAGTTACATTTGACCAGGGCAGCTCTAGCAGGGCAAAACATTTAACTAACTGTCTTGTTGGAAAGGTGGCATCCTTTTGACGGTGCCATGTTGAAAGTCACTGAAAACTTCAGTAAGGCCATTCTACTGCAAATGTTTGTCTATGGAGATTGCATGACTGTGTGCTCGATTTTATACACCTGTCAGCAATGGGTGTGGCTGTAATAGACAAATTAATGAATTTGTAGGGGTGTTCACGTACTTTTGTGCTTTTGTATACAGTGCATTATATTCATATTTACATACACCTTAGCCAAATTGTCACGAGTCCGACCGAGGGTGTTTCCCCTTCCCGGGCGGGTGGAGCTCGGCGGTCATCATCACCGGCCTATTAGCTGCCACTGATTGTTTTTCCTCCCCCTCCTTGTATGTTTAGTGATAGCACCTGTTCATGTTAAT
Organism: Oncorhynchus keta; assembly: GCF_023373465.1. Classification (NCBI taxonomy): domain Eukaryota; kingdom Metazoa; phylum Chordata; class Actinopteri; order Salmoniformes; family Salmonidae; genus Oncorhynchus; species Oncorhynchus keta. The sequence goes on from NC_068428.1 coordinate 40,660,868, forward strand.
TAGTTTGTCTTTATTAGACAGCCGGCCCGCCTGGTTGTTGTGCGGGATTATTTCATTGTAACCTTCGGCTCTGTTGTAAATGTACGTGTTAGTGCCTGGTCGTGATTTTTTCCATTGTATTTTTTGATTCCCTGTGTTTTGGGAACGTAACTTTTGTGAGCACCCTGTGGTGCGTTGGTGCTATTAAAAGACGCACAGCATTGAACTCTGTCTCCTGCATTTGACTCCACACCCACGACACCCGGAGCATTACACAAATACATTTACATTTACATTTACATTTAAGTCATTTAGCAGACGCTCAAATACATTTTATACTCAGTTTTTCACAATTCCTGACATTTAATCCAAGTAAAAATTCCCTGTCTTAGGTCAGGTAGTATCACCACTTTATTTTAGGAATGTGAAATGTCAGAATAATAGTAGAAAAAAGTATTTATTTCAGTTTTTATTTCTTTCATCAAAATCCCTTTGGGTCAGAAGTTCACATACACTCAATTAGTATTTGGGGCGGCTGGGTATCCTAGTGGTTAGAGCGTTAACTGAAAGGTTGCAAGTTCAAACCCCCGAGCTGACAAGGTACAAGTCTGTAGTTCTGCCCCTGAACAGGAAGTTATCCCACTGTTCATAGGCCATCAATGAAAGTAAGAATCTGTTCATAACTGACTTGCCTACTAAAATACATTTTGATAGGATTGCCTTTAAATAGCTTAACTTGGGTCAAACTTTTCGGGTCTTCCACAACCAAGCCTTCCACAACCTTCCCACAATAAGTTGGGTGAATTTTGTCCCATTTCTCCTGACAGAGCTGGTGTAACTGAGCCAGGTTTGTAGGCCTCCTTGCTCTCACACGTTTTTTCAGTTCTGCTCACAAATTTTCTTTAGGATTGAGGTCAGGGCTTTGTGATTGCCACTCAAATACCTTGACTTTGTTGTCCTAAAGCCATTTTTCCACAACTTTGGAACTATGCTTGGGGTCATTGTCCATTTGGAAGACCCATTTGCAACCAAGCATTAACTTCCTGACTGATGTCTTGAGATGTTGCTTCAATATATCCATGTAATTTTCCAACCTCATGATGCCATCTATTTTGTGAAATGCACCAGTCCCTCTTGCAGCAATGCACCCCGAAAACATGATGCTTCCAACCCTGTGCTTCAAGGTTGGGATGGTGTTCTTCGACTTGCAAGCCTCCCCTTTTTCCTCCAAACATATCAATAGTCATTATTAACGAACAGTTCTATTTTTGTGTCATCAGACCAGAGGACATTTCTCCAAAAGTAGGATCTTTGTCCCCATGTGCAATTGCAAACCGTAGTCTGGCTTTTTTATGGCGTTTTGGAGCAGTGGCTTCTTCCTTGCTGAGTGGCCTTTCAGGTTATGTCAATATAGGACTCGTTTTACTGTGGATATAGCTTCTTTTGTACCTGTTTCCTCCAGCATCTTCACAAATTCCTTTGCTGTTGTTCTGGGATTGATTTGCACTTTTCGCACCAAAGTACGTTCATCTCTTGGAGACAGAAGGCGTCTCCTTCCTGAGCGGTATGACAGCTGCATGGTCCCATGGTGTTTATACTTGTGTACTATTGCTTGTACAGATGAATATTGGTACCTTCAGACGTTTGGAAATTGCTCCAAAGGATGAACCAGACTTGTGGAGATCAACTATTTTCTTTCTGATGTCTTGGCTGATTTCTTTAGATGTTCCCATTATGTCAAGCAAAGAGGCGCTGAGTTTGAAGGTAGGTCTTGAAATACATCCACAGGTACACCTCCAGTCGACTCAAATTATGTCAATTAGCCTATCAGAAGCTTCTAAAGCCATGACATCATTTTCTGGAATTTTCCAAGCTGTTGAAAGCCACAGTCAACTTAGTGTATGTAAACTTCTGACCCACTGGAATGTGAAATAATCTGTAAACAATTGTTGGAACAATTCCTTGTGTCGTGCACAAAGTAAATATCCTAACCAACTTGCTAAAACTATAGTTTTTTTACAAGAACTTTGTGGAGTGGTTAAAAAATTAGTTTTAATGACCTAAGTGTATGTAAACTTCTTACTTGAACTGTATACATATACTCTATATATATACATATACTCTATATATATACATATACTCTATATATATATACTCTATATATATACATATACTCTATATATATACATATACTCTATATATATACATATACTCTATATATATACAGTAGCATATGTAGATTCCTTTTGAACTACAGGAAAAGTGCTATATAAAATACAATCATTATGATTAATATCAAAACAACCTCCACATCAACAACACATATTAACTTCTCTCAATCAGAGGCAGCAGATGAAGAGCTATGTAGCTACATCTGGTTGGTCCCTGGACCCTGACAATTAGACCAATAAAAGACCAGAAAGTCACCGTGACATCGGTTATGACAACATTCATCAGGAAATACACGTGATTCTGAAAATGGCTCTTTGATTGTTGGACGTACTGTAAATTATCATTGGCATGAAAGGAAAAATGTTCCAGTTTTCTTTTCGTGAAAAAAAAGACCAATATATTCTGAATGGGACACTGTTGGCCTGAGGCACTCAGCACAGGACTTGTATAGACACACTTATAGGGGAAGTTTTCCAAACTGTTAACCCAATATTAGTAGGTTTCTTTCCTCAAGAAGGGTTACGTGTCTTAGAATTTTAATAACATTTAATAATAATAATTTTTAACAAAGTCCTACGATGTAAATAGTGCATAAGAGAGACACATCGTGGGTAAGAACAACTGTTACAATGTTGTAAAACAATTGGTAAACGCTGCTCCATTTAAAGCTGTTGGTTCTGCTTGCGGACAGAAAACATGGTGGCTATCTCTTCCCTCTCTGGGCGGCTGAAAACAGACTTTATGATGAATCTTTTTACTTAGAGGCCAAGATGGAACGCTACCTGCTAGGACTTTATTCTATAAATAATCATTAGTGAACTCTGCATGAACTAAATATACAGAGATAAATAGTTTCCCTTCCAATTGAGTACAAAAGAAGAAGAAGGTGGAGTGGAAGTGGAAACATAAAGCTGTAGTAGAGAGAATGGAAAAAGATGCGAAGTGAGAACATTATCCACGTGAAACCGCTAAAGAGCTACCCCCTGTGCCAAAGTCTTGTGAAAAAACAATATGTCAAACCCCAAAATTGTCTTTCAAGTCAATGGATGAAGCCCTGAAGTCGTTTTGGCAAATATCTTTTCCATTTCTGCAAACGACTTCACTTCTTAATCTGTCATTTCATTACATAACACATGAATCTCTGGGCTGAACCCGAAACGGCACCCTATTCCCTAAAGGCCCTAGTCAAAAGTAGTGCACTACATAGGTAATAAGGGGTGGTATTTGGGGCACAACCCTGGTCTCTAAAGAAAAGGCGTGTTCCCTACACGGTTGTGCCAAAACAAACCCTTCTGGTTGACTGAGCAGGTAAATACTAAGGATCTACACTTTCTCCTCGTTAGCTGTTAGAAAACACATCAACAGAGAGGGTGTTTACGTTCTGAATGGCTTCAGTCAAATCCAGGGCTGATACAGATCATCATCATCATCAGTGACGGACCTACGGTTCAAATCCCCCTTCAGCCTAAAATATTCACCGGGAAGACTACTAGCTCAGGGCCAGGGAGTGTGTGTGTGTATATGTGTGTGTGTTTGTGTGTATGTGCGCATGTGTGTGTGTGTATGTGCGCATGTGTGTGTGTATGTGTGCATGTGTGTGTGTGTATGTGCGCATGTGTGTGTGTATGTGCGCATGTGTGTGTGCATGTGTGTGTATGTGTGCATGTGTGTGTGTGTATGTGTGCATGTGTGTGTGTATATGTGTGCATGTGTGTGTGTATGTGTGCATTTGTGTGTATGTGCGCATGTGTGTGTATGTCTGTATGTGCGCATGTGTGTGTATGTATGCATGTGTGTGTGTGCGCATGTGTGTGTATGTGTGCATGTGTGTGTGTGCGCATGTGTGTGTGTGCGCATGTGTGTGTATGTGCATGCTGATCCCTCCACCCTTGAGAAAGGCACCATTCTACGGGTGCAGAGAGAGGAACAGCAACACCCAGGGAAAGTATGAGACACTGGACATGCAAACATTTCCACAGCACTTCTGTTAATTATCCGTTAAGGGTGCACTCGCTCCCTGCTCGCTCCCTGCTCGCTCCCTACTCGCTCCCTACTCGCTCCCTGCTCGCTCCCTGCTCGCTCCCTGTTCGCTCCCTGTTCGCTCCCTACTCGCTCCCTGTTCGCTCCCTGTTCGCTCCCTGTTCGCTCCCTGCTCGCTCCCTGCTCGCTCCCTACTCGCTCCCTGCTCGCTCCCTGCTCGCTCCCTGCTCGCTCCCTGCTCGCTCCCTGTTCGCTCCCTGCTCGCTCCCTGTTCACTCCCTGCTCGCTCCCTGCTCGCTCCCTGTTCGCTCCCTGCTCGCTCCCTGCTCGCTCCCTGCTCGCTCCCTGTTCGCTCACTGCTCGCTCCCTGCTCGCTCCCTGCTCGCTCCCTGCTCGCTCCCTGCTCGCTCCCTGCTCGCTCCCTGCTCGCTCCCTGCTCGCTCCCTGCTCGCTCCCTGCTCGCTCCCTGTTCGCTCCCTGCTCGCTCCCTGTTCGCTCCCTGCTCGCTCCCTGCTCGCTCCCTGTTCGCTCCCTGCTCGCTCCCTGCTCGCTCCCTGCTCGCTCCCTGCTCGCTCCCTGCTCGCTCCCTGCTCGCTCCCTGTTCGCTCCCTGCTCGCTCCCTGTTCGCTCCCTGCTCGCTCCCTGTTCGCTCCAATTCCCACCTCACTCTCTCCACCCCATGCATACAAAAGTAGGAGATGTTAGGAGGAGAAATGACTTGCCAGGGATGGGGGTAGATGGCAGTATATTTTATCTCTCCACCAAACCCAGTGGATAATACATTTCAGCAAAAGGCGAAGGTGAACGGAGGAGCGAAAGTGAGTGAAGAGCCCCTGGAATCTGAGAGAGAGAGAGATGAAGATGGGATGGAGGAGGTGTGAGGGGGGGTACAGACCAGGGGTGGGGGGGTGCAGTGCACAGGGGCAGCTAGGGCAGAGGGCCAGGGTGGAGAAACCACGAGCTGCTCCTCTTCATCCTCAACAGAACAGACATCCATGTGTTGGAGAGGAGAAAGGAGAGAGAGGAGAGGGAGGCCTGTGAGGCTCATGAAAGGTTCTTAATAAATTTGTAAGCCTAGAAACCCCAGCAACTTTCCCGCAGAGCTTATTTTTTTGTCCCGGAGTCTTAATGATGAAACGGATTGGAGTGCTGGAAGGCAAACAGTCTGTCCACAGAGTCTTCTTTATGAGGCCGATGCACCTGCAGGGTACCCACACCGTCCGACATGGGTTCAAACCGCTTTCAAAAGCTTTCAAATACTTTAAGCTTTTTTTTCTTCTCTGGTGTGCCATGAGTGCTAAATGGATGGGTGGGTGGGTGAGTGTATGGGTCGGTGTATGGGTCGGTGGGTGGGTGAGTGTATGGGTCGGTGTATGGGTCGGTGGGTGGGTTGATGTGTCGGTGCCATTGTGCAAGACAAACTCAATCAAGCTCCGATAAAGTATTTGAAAATATTTCTAATACTATTTGAACCCAGGTCTGCAGTCAAACCCGTCAGGGGAAGTAGTCTGAGATGCCGAAGGTCAACATGCCAGCTACAGTAGCCCCTGTATTCCACAGGTTAACGGTCATAGACACTCTGTAGGGGCATTGGGGCCTGTTGCCACTCAGAATCAGGAAAACACAAGCCCGGTTCATTGGAGGAATTAGCCAAATAAGTCAATGCCTCTGTCTCCTACAGGGTTTAGATAGCAACACAAAGTCCCTCACAGCACATACAAACAGCCTACAGAACACTGACACAAATTCCATCCTTACTGCCTCTGACCTGGCAGACTCACTAAACAGCCTCTGACCTGGCAGACTCACTAAACAGCCTCTGACCTGGCAGACTCACTAAACAGCCTCTGACCTGGCAGACTCACTAAACAGCCTCTGACCTGGCAGACTCACTAAACAGCCTCTGACCTGGCAGACTCACTAAACAGAGAACATCCCTGGTAATCCCAAACTTCCTCTGACCTGGCAGACTCACTAAACAGAGAACATCCCTGGTAATCCCAAACTGCATCTGACCTGGCAGACTCACTAAACAGAGAACATCCCTGGTAATCCCAAACAGCCTCTGACCTGGCAGACTCACTAAACAGAGAACATCCCTGGTAATCCCAAACTGCATCTGACCTGGCAGACTCACTAAACAGAGAACATCCCTGGTAATCCCAAACAGCCTCTGACCTGGCAGACTCACTAAACAGAGAACATCCCTGGTAATCCCAAACAGCCTCTGACCTGGCAGACTCACTAAACAGAGAACAGCACTGATCAGTCTACACTCCCCAGACCCCCCACACACACACAGCACTGATCAACGCTCCCCCCCTCACACACACACACAGCAGTTCTCACTGCTCCCCTTGTGGGGCTCCTGTATGGGGGTGAAGGAGAGAGGAGGATGAGGGGTACTGAGAGACGGGTCTATGAGTGAGACCATCCCTGTTTGACGGGTGGGTGTCCCAAATGGCTCTCTATTCCCTATTAAAGTGCACTACCCGGGTCAAATGTAGTGCACTATGAAGTGATAAGTGATGGAGCAGGAGGTCTGGAAGTAAATAACATACCTGGCTGGGGAGATCTTTGAGGTCAGAACCAGAGATCCGGACCTGAATACTGATGGGGACTGAATAACTATCAGGTCCTGGCAGTGTCAACAGAACACATGGGTTCTAGTGGTATCGTAAACCTTTGAAATACTTTAGCTGTGCTCGATTAAGTTTGCCTGGGACAATGGAACTAACGTGATAGGTCCCAAAAAGTCCAAAACACTCACGTTGTGTATCTCCAGGCAGGCTCAACTATATGTTTGAAGTATTTGACAGATTTTGAATACTACTTGAAACCGGATCTTGACTTGGCTCCTGGAAACATGTTCTGGTGATCTGGCACTGGGCTCGGGCACTGTGTCAGCGATGCTGGGGAGCTGAGGAGGGCTGAACAGGGGAGGTTGTGTTAAGTCTGGTTTTTGGAACGGGAACAACACAACATTTAACTGGTACCTAGCGATGAGCTGCTGAGTGATGTTGAGAACCATGACATTTAACTGGTACCTACCGATGAGATGCTGAGTGATGTTAATGTTAACAAACCTCCAATACTTTGAGCAATCAGTGGAGGAGTTCATTGCTGTCTGGTTTTCCAAATACTGTATGTGCAGTTTGGATAAATAACAGTCTTTCCGGCACCGAGGACTGACTATGCTTTCCAAATACACTTTATTAATCTCTTCTGCAAATGTATGATTTATTGTTTTCCCATGTAGAGAATATGGCAAAAAAACACTTTGTCTCCCAACACATCCTCAATCTCTTTGAGGGTATCGTACTGTATTGATTTCTGACAAGGCCCTTCTGTGTCTCAATGGACTGTAGTAGGAGCCACCTGAGCTACAGAAACTCTAAATCCGGTGGCTAATATTACTGGAGCTCTCTCTCTCTCTCTCTCTCTCACTCTCTCTCTCTCTCTGTCTCTCTCTCTGTCTCTCTCTCTCTCTCTCTCTCTCTCTCTCTCTCTCTCTCTCTCTCTCTCTCTCTCTCTCTCTCTCTCTCTCTCTCTCTCTCTCTCTCTCTCTCTCTCTCTCTCTCTCTCTCTCTCTCTCTCTCATGACTCTGAATGGATGCAGTGACAGAGGACCTGCACGGAAGGGAAAATCTACCCATTGCCCGACACGTGTGGAGAGACGCTGTTCTCACATGAGTACAGAAGGAAGAGGAGAGCCCAGATCTACAGAAGTAAACAGGAGAATTCTTCCACCCACCTCCCTCCAGACCTGTGTTCAAATCGTATTTGAAATGTCTCAAATGCGTGGAACGTTTGAGTGAGCCTGCCTGAAGTGCCTGATAGGCAGGGTTTATTCCATTGGCTCAGTTGTCCCAGGCAAGCTCAATGAAGTACATTTTTTTAGGGAATCTTCCAGGGTTCCCAACATGTCAGAGAGAGATTTAGGGAATATTTCAGGGTTCCCAACATGTCATAGAGACCTTTAGGGAATCTTCCAGGGTTCCCAATATGTCAGAGAGAGATTTAGGGAATCTTCCAGGGTTCCCAATATGTCAGAGAGAGATTTAGGGAATCTTCCAGGGTTCCCAACACATCAGAGAGAGATTTAGGGAATCTTCCAGGGTTCCCAACATGTCAGAGAGAGATTTAGGGAATCTTCCAGGGTTCCCAACACATCAGAGAGAGATTTAGGGAATCTTCCAGGGTTCCCAACATGTCATAGAGAGATTTAGGGAATCTTCCAGGGTTCCCAACATGTCAGAGAGAGATTTGGGGAATCTTCCAGGGTTCCCAACATGTCAGAGAGAGATTTAGGGAATCTTCAAGGGTTCCCAACATGTCAGAGAGAGAGATTTAGGGAATCTTCCAGGGTTCCCAACATGTCATAGAGACCTTTAGGGAATCTTCCAGGGTTCCCAACACATCCGAGAGAGATTTAGGGAATCTTCCAGGGTTCCCAACATGTCAGAGAGAGATTTAGGGAATCTTCCAGGGTTCCCAACATGTCAGAGAGAGAGATTTAGGGAATCTTCCAGGGTTCCCAACATGTCAGAGAGAGATTTCGGGAATATTCCAGGGTTCCCAACACATCAGAGCGAGAAATTTAGGGAAAAATACTTTGAGCCAATTAGAGAGAGGCTATTATTGTACGTGGAAAGGCTTGCAGAAATGGCAACTTATTCCCTACAAAGTGCACTCTATAGACCCTGGTCAAAAGTAGTGCACTATAAAGGGAATAGGGTGCCCTTTTCGGACACACCCAAAGTGTGACACATAACAGACTAACAGTGTGACACCTAACAGACTAACAGTGTGACACCTAACAGACTAACAGTGTGATGCCTAACAGATGGTTTCTCTAGGAGAGGTTTGGGAGCGTAGGATCTTTGGAATGAACTCAGAGAGATACCACAGAAAGGGGTCATTGTTAACCCTAAGTGGGGGGAAAAAAGTAGGATTTAATTAAAGGAAATATAATTGAAGGTTAGCAGCACACCTGCAAAGATGGACACACTTATTATGTGGCTGGTGGGGAACTTAATCCATCTCGATGACCATGACAAGGAGGGAATGGTGTTTATAGTTGAATTCAATCTTGTCCCGACACACACGCACGCACGCACGCACGCACGCACACACGCACGCACACACACACACACACACACACACACACACACACACACACACACACACACACACACACACACACACACACACACACACACACACACAGTCCTAGCATGTTACAGAGGATCAATTAGCTGGATAAATTCCATCCTTCTCGTCCTTTCCGTACTCAGACCTTTCATCATGTGTTTGTGTTTGACTTTTTTGTGTGTGTGTGTGTGTGTGTGTGTGTGTGTGTGTGTGTGTGTGTGTGTGTGTGTGTGTGTGTGTGTGTGTGTGTGTGTGTGTGTGTGTGTAGCGGTAACGACTAGCAACTGAACAGCTTGTTTGCTCAAACTCACGCGCATGTAATTGATTCTGCATCATCTATTCTGAATTTAAATACAGGATGTTCGAGGCTAGACTTCCTTAATATCAGCTGCTTTGGTACAAACAGCCCGCCGTGCATGTTGACCCTGACCGGGGAAATTAAAGTTGTAATACATTGAATTTGAACTCAACCTCTCTAACATTCTTTGACGTCTGAATCTGAAGAAATGTTTTTCAGCAGAACGACCTTCCTCTAGACAATCAGCCCTGTCTTGTTTGGGACCCTTAATGCTACGTGGTTAAATTCACTCTCACGGACTCGGCAGTTAGTTTCATGCAGGAGCACAGGCCTCTTCTCACAGCCAAGGTATTTTGCTAACCTTCTGCAACTGCTTTAAGTAAACATTTATTTCCAGCTCCGTCCGTATTGCAAAGAAGATTTTTTTTCTCTCCTTTTCACTCCCACAAAGACCTTCTCTGTGCTTATCAACTGGACACTAAATTAAACAACCAAGAATGTTCCAGACTTAGTAAGAAAATCACGCAGGTGAGTTTGGAGGCAATTCAAGTATACACATTCTGTCTGGAAAGGAGGTATAGTGGGAATAATGTAAGCAAAGTGGCTCCCTCCCAAACAGCTCCCTTATGGGCCCTGGTCTAAAGTAGTGCACTATATAGGACATTTCAGTGCCATTTGGGGTGCTGACAGTGAGCCCTCAGGTAAAAGTATGTTGTATATTTTAGATAGAGGGAGAGGAGAAGAGGGGGAGGAGAAGAGAGAAGAGAGAGGAGGAGAAGAGAGAGGAGGAGCGGAGAGGAGAGAGGAGAGATGAGGAGAGTGAGAGAGGAGGAGGAGTGGAGAGGACAGGAGTGGAGAGGAGAAAGGAGAGGAGGAGAGTAGAGGGGAGGAGAGAGGAGGAGAGTAGAGTGGAGGAGAGAGGAGGAGAGGAAGAGAGGGAGATAGGAAGAGAGGGAGAGAGGGAGAGAGCAGGAGAGCAGGAGAGTAGGAGAGTAGGAGAGGAGAGGGGGAGAGGAGAAGGAGAGAGGAGGGGAGTAGAGTGGAGGAGAGAGGAGGAGAGGAGAGGGAGAGAGCAGGAGAGTAGGAGAGGAAGAGAGTAGGAGAAGAGAGGGGGAGAGAGGAAAGGAGGAGAGGTGGATAAAGGAGAGAGGAGGGGAGTAGAGTGGAGGAGAGAGGAGGAGAGGAGAGGGAGAGAGCAGGAGAGGAGGAGAGGAGAGGGAGACAGCAGGAGAGTAGGAAAGGAAGAGAGGAGAGGGAGAGAGCAGGAGAGTAGGAGAGGAAGAGAGGAGAGGGGGAGAGGAGGGGAGGAGAAGGGAGAGAGGAGGAGAAAGGAGAGAGGAGGAGGAGGAGAGTAGGAGAAGAGAGGAGAGGAAGAGAGAGTAGGAGAGGAGAGAGGAGTAGAGTAGATTGGAGGTGAGTAGGAGAGTAGGAGAGGAGAGGAGGTGAGGTGGAGAGGAGGAGAGGAGAGGGAGAGATGAGGAGAGGAGGAGAGTGGAAAGGAGAGAGGAGGAGAGGAGAGAGGAGGTGAGTAGGAGAGTAGGAGAGGAGAGGAGGTGAGGTGGAGAGGAGGAAAGGAGAGGGAGAGATGAGGAGAGGAGGAGAGTGGAAAGGAGAGAGGAGGAGAGTAAAGTGGAGGAGAGAGGAGGAGAGGAGAGGGAGAGAGCAGGAGAGGAGGAGAGGAGGAGAGTAGAGGGGAGGAGAGAGGAGGAGAGTAGAGTGGAGGAGAGAGGAGGAGAGGAAGAGAGGGAGAGAGGAAGAGAGGGAGAGAGGGAGAGAGCAGGAGAGCAGGAGAGTAGGAGAATAGGAAAGGAGAGGGGGAGAGAGGAAAGGAGGAGAGGAGGAGAAAGGAGAGAGGAGGGGAGTAGAGTGGAGGAGAGAGGAGGAGAGGAGAGGGAGAGAGCAGAAGAGTAGGAAAGGAAGAGAGGAGAGGGAGAGAGCAGGAGAGTAGGAGAGGAAGAGAGGAGAGGTGGAGAAGAGGGGAGGAGAAGGGAGAGAGGAGGAGAAAGGAGAGAGGAGGAGAGGAGGAGAGTAGGAGAAGAGAGGAGAGAAAGAGAGAGTAGGAGAAGAGAGGGGGAGAGAGGAAAGGAGGAGAGGAGGAGAAAGGAGAGAGGAGGGGAGTAGAGTGTAGGAGAGAGGAGGAGAGGAGAGGGAGAGAGCAGGAGAGTAGGAGAGGAAGAGAGTAGGAGAAGAGAGGGGGAGAGAGGAAAGGAGGAGAGGAGGATAAAGGAGAGAGGAGGGGAGTACAGTGGAGGAGAGAGGAGGAGAGGAGAGGGAGAGAGCAGGAGAGTAGGAATGGAAGAGAGGAGAGGGAGAGAGCAGGAGAGTAGGAGAGGAAGAGAGGAGAGGGGGAGAGGAGGGGAGGAGAAGGGAGAGAGGAGGAGAAAGGAGAGAGGAGGAGAGGAGGAGAGGAGGAGAGTAGGAGAAGAGAGGAGAGGAAGAGAGAGTAGGAGAGGAGAGAGGAGTAGAGTAGATTGGAGGAGAGGAGAGAGGAGGTGAGTAGGAGAGTAGGAGAGGAAAGGAGGTGAGGTGGAGAGGAGGAGAGGAGAGGGAGATATGAGGAGAGGAGGAGAGTGGAAAGGAGAGAGGAGGAGAGTAGGGTGGAGGAGAGAGGAGGAGAGGAGAGGGAGAGAGCAGGAGAGGAGGAGAGGATAGGGGAGAGGAGGAGAAGAGATGAGGAGAGAGGGAAGGAGGAGAGGAAGAGAGAGGAGGAGAGGAGAGAGGAGTAGAGTAGAGTAGATTGGAGGAGAGAGTAGGAGACGAGAGAGGAGGTGAGTAGGAGAGGGGATGAGGAGAGGTGGAGTGGGAGAGGAGAGGAGAGGAGAGGAGGAGAGGACAGCTTTGGAGAATAGGAGAGGAGGAGAGGAGAGGAGGAGAGGAGGAAAGTAGAGTATGTGAACTTAAGTGATTTAAAACTTCATGGTAGCCAGCTCTGAAATCACACTGCCAGTGGGCCGACACACGCTTTGAGCCAAACGGTACGGCCGAGGACCTGAGGAGAGAATACACACTGCTGTTGTGCCGACACACGCTTTGAGCCAAACGGTACAGCCGAGGACCTGAGTAGAGACACTGCCAGTGGGCCGACACACGCTTTGAGCCAAACGGTACGGCCGAGGACCTGAGTAGAGACACTGCCAGTGGGCCGACACACGCTTTGAGCCAAACGGTACGGCCGAGGACCTGAGTAGAGAATACACACTGCTGTTGGGCCGCCACATATTTTGAGCCAAACGGTACAGCCGAGGACCTGAGTAGAGACACTGCCAGTGGGCCGACACACGCTTTGAGCCAAACGGTACGGCCGAGGACCTGAGAAGAGACACTGCTGTTGGGCCGACACACGCTTTGAGCCAAACGGTACAGCCAAGGACCTGAGTAGAGACACTGCCAGTGGGCCGACACGCTTTGAGCCAAACGGTACGGCCGAGGACCTGAGTAGAGAATACACACTGATGTTGGGCCGACACACGCTTTGAGCCAAACGGTACGGCCGAGGACCTGAGTAGAGACACTGCCAGTGGGCCGACACACGCTTTGAGCCAAACGGTACAGCCGAGGACCTGAGTAGAGAATACACACTGCTGTTGTGCCGACACACGCTTTGAGCCAAACGGTACAGCCGAGGACCTGAGTAGAGACACTGCCAGTGGGCCGACACACGCTTTGAGCCAAACGGTACGGCCGAGGACCTGAGTAGAGAATACACACTGCTGTTGTGCCGACACACGCTTTGAGCCAAACGGTACAGCCGAGGACCTGAGTAGAGACACTGTCAGTGGGCCGACACACGCTTTGAGCCAAACGGTACGGCTGAGGACCTGAGTAGAGACACTGCCAGTGGGCCGACACACGCTTTGAGCCAAACGGTACAGCCGAGGACCTGAGTAGAGAATACACACTGCTGTTGTGCCGACACACGCTTTGAGCCAAACGGTACAGCCGAGGACCTGAGTAGAGACACTGCCAGTGGGCCGACACACGCTTTGAGCCAAACGGTACGGCCGAGGACCTGAGTAGAGACACTGCCAGTGGGCCGACACACGCTTTGAGCCAAACGGTACGGCCGAGGACCTGAGAAGAGACACTGCTGTTGGGCCGACACACGCTTTTAGCCAAACGGTACAGCCGAGGACCTGAGTAGAGACACTGCCAGTGGGCCGACACACGCTTTGAGCCAAACGGTACGGCCGAGGACCTGAGTAGAGACACTGCCAGTGGGCCGACACACGCTTTGAGCCAAATGGTACAGCCGAGGACCTGAGTAGAGACACTGCCAGTGGGCCGACACACGCTTTGAGCCAAACGGTACAGCCGAGGACCTGAGTAGAGACACTGCCAGTGGGCCGACACACGCTTTGAGCCAAACGGTACGGCCGAGGACCTGAGTAGAGAATACACACTGCTGTTGTGCCGACACACGCTTTGAGCCAAACGGTACAGCCGAGGACCTGAGTAGAGACACTGTCAGTGGGCCGACACACGCTTTGAGCCAAACGGTACGGCTGAGGACCTGAGTAGAGACACTGCCAGTGGGCCGACACACGCTTTGAGCCAAACGGTACAGCCGAGGACCTGAGTAGAGAATACACACTGCTGTTGTGCCGACACACGCTTTGAGCCAAACGGTACAGCCGAGGACCTGAGTAGAGACACTGCCAGTGGGCCGACACACGCTTTGAGCCAAACGGTACGGCCGAGGACCTGAGTAGAGACACTGCCAGTGGGCCGACACACGCTTTGAGCCAAACGGTACGGCCGAGGACCTGAGAAGAGACACTGCCAGTGGGCCGACACACGCTTTGAGCCAAACGGTACAGCCGAGGACCTGAGTAGAGACACTGCCAGTGGGCCGACACACGCTTTGAGCCAAACGGTACGGCCGAGGACCTGAGTAGAGACACTGCCAGTGGGCCGACACACGCTTTGAGCCAAACGGTACAGCCGAGGACCTGAGTAGAGACACTGCCAGTGGGCCGACACACGCTTTGAGCCAAACGGTACGGCCGAGGACCTGAGTAGAGACACTGCCAGTGGGCCGACACACGCTTTGAGCCAAACGGTACAGCCGAGGACCTGAGTAGAGACACTGCCAGTGGGCCGACACACGCTTTGAGCCAAACACAGCCGAGGACCTGAGTAGAGACACTGCCAGTTTGAGCCAAACGGTACAGCCGAGGACCTGAGTAGAGACACTGCCAGTGGGCCGACACACGCTTTGAGCCAAACGGTACAGCCGAGGACCTGAGTAGAGACACTGCCAGTGGGCCGACACACGCTTTGAGCCAAACGGTACAGCCGAGGACCTGAGTAGAGACACTGCCAGTGGGCCGACACACGCTTTGAGCCAAACGGTACAGCCGAGGACCTGAGTAGAGACACTGCCAGTGGGCCGACACACGCTTTGAGCCAAACGGTACAGCCGAGGACCTGAGTAGAGACACTGCCAGTGGGCCGACACACGCTTTGAGCCAAACGGTACAGCCGAGGACCTGAGTAGAGACACTGCCAGTGGGCCGACACACGCTTTGAGCCAAACGGTACAGCCGAGGACCTGAGTAGAGACACTGCCAGTGGGCCGACACACGCTTTGAGCCAAACGGTACAGCCGAGGACCTGAGTAGAGACACTGCCAGTGGGCCGACACACGCTTTGAGCCAAACGGTACAGCCGAGGACCTGAGTAGAGACACTGCCAGTGGGCCGACACACGCTTTGAGCCAAACGGTACAGCCGAGGACCTGAGTAGAGACACTGCCAGTGGGCCGACACACGCCGAGGACCTGAGAAGAGCCAAACGGTGAGGACCTGAGTAGAGACACTGCCAGTGGGCCGACACACGCTTTGAGCCAAACGGTACGGCCGAGGACCTGAGTAGAGACACTGCCAGTGGGCCGACACACGCTTTGAGCCAAACGGTACAGCCGAGGACCTGAGTAGAGACACTGCCAGTGGGCCGACACACGCTTTGAGCCAAACGGTACGGCCGAGGACCTGAGTAGAGACACTGCCAGTGGGCCGACACACGCTTTGAGCCAAACGGTACAGCCGAGGACCTGAGTAGAGACACTGCCAGTGGGCCGACACACGCTTTGAGCCAAACGGTACGGCCGAGGACCTGAGTAGAGAATACACACTGCTGTTGTGCCGACACACGCTTTGAGCCAAACGGTACAGCCGAGGACCTGAGTAGAGACACTGCCAGTGGGCCGACACACGCTTTGAGCCAAACGGTACGGCCGAGGACCTGAGTAGAGACACTGCCAGTGGGCCGACACACGCTTTGAGCCAAACGGTACAGCCGAGGACCTGAGTAGAGACACACTGCTGTTGGGCCGACACACGCTTTGAGCCAAACGGTACAGCCGAGGACCTGAGTAGAGACACTGCCAGTGGGCCGACACACGCTTTGAGCCAAACGGTACAGCCGAGGACCTGAGTAGAGACACTGCCAGTGGGCCGACACACGCTTTGAGCCAAACGGTACAGCCGAGGACCTGAGTAGAGACACTGCCAGTGGGCCGACACACGCTTTGAGCCAAACGGTACGGCCGAGGACCTGAGTAGAGACACTGCCAGTGGGCCGACACACGCTTTGAGCCAAACGGTACAGCCGAGGACCTGAGTAGAGACACTGCCAGTGGGCCGACACACGCTTTGAGCCAAACGGTACAGCCGAGGACCTGAGTAGAGACACTGCTGTTGGGCCGACACACGCTTTGAGCCAAACGGTACAGCCGAGGACCTGAGTAGAGACACTGCCGGTGGGCCGACACACGCTTTGATCCAAACGGTACGGCCGAGGACCTGAGTAGAGACACTGCCGGTGGGCCGACACACGCTTTGATCCAAACGGTACGGCCGAGGACCTGAGTAGAGACACTGCTGTTGGGCCGACACACGCTTTGAGCCAAACGGTACAGCCGAGGACCTGAGTAGAGACAGACACTGCCAAACGGTACAGCCGAGGACCTGAGTAGAGACACTGCTGTTGGGCCGAAACGCTTTGGCCAAACAGCCGAGGACCTGAGTAGAGACACTGCTGTGGGCCGACACACGCTTTGAGCCAAACGGTACGGCCGAGGACCTGAGTAGAGACACTGCTGTTGGGCCGACACACGCTTTGAGCCAAACGGTACGGCCGAGGACCTGAGTAGAGACACTGCTGTTGGCCGACACACGCTTTGAGCCAAACGGTACAGCCGAGGACCTGAGTAGAGACACTGCCAGTGGGCCGACACACGCTTTGAGCCAAACGGTACAGCCGAGGACCTGAGTAGAGACACTGCCAGTGGGCCGACACACGCTTTGAGCCAAACGGTACAGCCGAGGACCTGAGTAGAGACACTGCTGTTGGGCCGACACACGCTTTGAGCCAAACGGTACGGCCGAGGACCTGAGAAGAGACACTGCCAGTGGGCCGACACACACTTTGAGCCAAACGGTACAGCCGAGGACCTGAGTAGAGACACTGCTGTTGGGCCGACACACGCTTTGAGCCAAACGGTACAGCCGAGGACCTGAGTAGAGACACTGCTGTTGGGCCGACACACGCTTTGAGCCAAACGGTACAGCCGAGGACCTGAGTAGAGACACTGCTGTTGGGCCGACACACGCTTTGAGCCAAACGGTACGGCCGAGGACCTGAGTAGAGACACTGCTGTTGGGCCGACACACGCTTTGAGCCAAACGGTACGGCCGAGGACCTGAGTAGAGACACTGCTGTTGGTCCGACACACGCTTTGAGCCAAACGGTACGGCCGAGGACCTGAGTAGAGACACTGCTGTTGGGCCGACACACGCTTTGAGCCAAACGGTACAGCCGAGGACCTGAGTAGAGACACTGCCAGTGGGCCGACACACGCTTTGAGCCAAACGGTACAGCCGAGGACCTGAGTAGAGACACTGCCAGTGGGCCGACACACGCTTTGAGCCAAACGGTACAGCCGAGGACCTGAGTAGAGACACTGCTGTTGGGCCGACACACGCTTTGAGCCAAACGGTACAGCCGAGGACCTGAGTAGAGACACTGCCAGTGGGCCGACACACGCTTTGAGCCAAACGGTACAGCCGAGGACCTGAGTAGAGACACTGCTGTTGGGCCGACACACGCTTTGAGCCAAACGGTACAGCCGAGGACCTGAGTAGAGACACTGCTGGTTGGCCGCCGTGAGGTATGATTATGCCACACTTTTTTATTCGGGAACCAAATATTTTAATGACACTTCCATTGATCCAGCCAATTGTTTTAGGGCATCTCAAGAGCTAATGTTTCATTCCAACCCTTGTTGCAAAACAAATCCCAACAACCTCAAGTCCGAGAAGAAACAGCTGCTTTTGACATAAATGGCATTACGATACATATCTAGCCCCTAATGTGCCACGTTTGTGTTCGAAACCACAAATATGATCACTGACAGCGCATTAGTGGTGTTTACTGGGAAAACACTGTGATGCCAGACAGACACTGAAGACAGAAGACAGCATGTTCCGAATATGATCCTCACATAAAAGAAGACACGTGATTTTTTTTAAATCCAGAAATGTGATAGGTGTCCCTGAAATGTGATAGGTGTCCCAGAAATGTGTTGGGGATAATCCAAGTTGAAAGCTAACGGGCACATTTTTACATCTCTGCCTTCTTCTGCATCTGATAGAAGCAATGCTTTGATTTAATTTTATCCAAGCCTTTAATCTCATCTCAGACATACAGATTTTATCTGAAACATCTAATTCATCTGTTCTAGATATAGGATAATGTGTGAATTTTCTAACGCCAAGCGTCACATTTTCTAACAATATCATCGCAGACTATTTCTTTGTCATCTGGAGATCTGACCGGTTTAATGATCTCTTTAAGTAATCTGGTTTTATGAAGCGACGCCAGAACGCCGCAGAAGAAGAGTGCAATCCCATAGGGCCCTGGTCAAAAGTAGTCCCCTCTACAGTATAGTGAATAGGGTGTCATTTGAGAAGTACACTTAGAATGAAGAACAACATAGAATACTTCTTGGAAGGGAGGTATTGGTGTATAGAATAGAATAGGGGTGAGAACAACAAATCAAAATCAAATCAACAAGAGGTTGTGAAAAACAGCAAATCCAGCATGTGATTCCAAAGCATAGGGAGAGAGGGATGAGAGGAGAGAGGGACGAGAGAGGGATGAGAGGAGAGAGGGACGAGAGGAGAGAGGGACGAGAGGAGAGAGGGATGAGAGGAGAGAGGGACGAGAGAGGGATGAGAGGAGAGAGGGACGAGAGGAGAGAGGGACGAGAGGAGAGAGGGATGAGAGGAGAGAGGGACGAGAGGAGAGAGGGATGAGAGGAGAGAGGGATGAGAGAGGGATGAGAGGAGAGAGGGACGAGAGAGGGATGAGGGAGAAAAGAGGGACGAGAGAGGATGAGAGGAGAAGGGACGAGAGAGGGATGAGAAGGAGAGAGGGACGAGAGAGAGGATGAGAGGAGAGGGATGAAGGGACGAGAGAGGGATGAGAGAGGAGAGAGGACGAGAGAGGATGAGAGGAGAGAGGGACGAGAGAGGATGAGGAGGAAGAGAGGGACAGAGGGAGAGAGAGATGAGAGGAGAGAGGGACGAGAGAGGGATGAGAGGAGAAAGGGACGAGGGAGAGAGAGGGATGAGAGGAGAGAGGGACGAGAGAGAGATGAGAGAGGGAGAGAGAGGATGAGAGAGGAGAGAGGGACGAGAGAGGGATGAGAGAGAAAGGACGAGAGGAGAGAGGGACTAGAGGAAAGAGGGATGGAGAGAGAGGAGGAGAGAGAGGGACGAGAGGAGAGAGAGGGATGAGAGGAGAGAGGGACGAGAGATGAGAGAGGGACGAGAGGAGAGAGGGAGGATGAGAGGAGAGAGGATGAGAGGAGAGAGGGACGAGAGAGAGAGATGATGAGAGGAGGGACGAGAGAGGAGAGAGAGAGGACGAGAGGAGAGAGGGACGAGAGAGGGAAGGACTATGGGAGAGAGGGAGGAGAGGATGAGAGAGGGAGGAGGGATGAGAGAGAGGATATGAGAGGAGAGAGGGACGAGAGGAGAGAGGGATGAGAGGAGAGAGATGAGAGGAGAGGGAGGGATGAGAGGAGAGGGATGAGAGGAGAGAGGGACGAGAGAGGGTTGAGAGAGAGAGGGGAGAGGATATGAGAGGAGAGAGGAGAGAGGGGATGAGAGGAGAGAGGACGAGAGGAGAGAGGGATGAGAGGGATGAGAGGGACGAGAGAGAGGGAGAGAGAGGAGAGAGGGACGAGAGAGGGATGAGAGGAGAGAGGGACGAGAGGAGAGGATGAGAGGAGAGAGAGGATGAGAGGAGAGAGGGACGAGAGGAGAGAGGGACGAGAGGAGAGAGGGAGAGGAGAGAGGGATGAGAGGAGGAGAAGAGAGGGATGAGAGGAGAGAGGAGAGAGGAGAGAGGATGAGAGGAGAGAGGGACGAGGGAGAGAGGGATGAGAGGAGAGAGGGATGAGAGGAGAGAGGGATGAGAGGAGAGAGGGATGAGAGGAGGGAGGACGAGAGAGGGAGAGGAGAGGGACGAGAGGAGAGAGGGGAGAGGAGAGGGATGAGAGGAGAGAGGGAGATGAGGAGAGAGGGACGAGAGGAGAGAGGGACGAGAGGAGAGAGGGACGAGAGAAGAGAGGGATGAGAGGAGAGAGGGATGAGAGGAGAGAGGGATGAGAGGAGAGAGGGATGAGAGGAGAGAGGGACGAGAGGAGAGAGGGATGAGAGGAGAGAGGGATGAGAGGAGAGAGGGATGAGAGGAGAGAGGGACGAGAGGAGAGAGGGACGAGAGGAGAGAGGGATGAGAGGAGAGAGGGATGAGAGGAGAGAGGGATGAGAGGAGAGAGGGACGAGAGGAGAGAGGGACGAGAGGAGAGAGGGATGAGAGGAGAGAGGGATGAGAGGGAGAGAGAGAGAGGAGAGAGGGATGAGAGGAGAGAGGGATGAGAGGAGAGAGGGATGAGAGGAGAGAGGGACGAGAGGAGAGAGGGATGAGAGGAGAGAGGGATGAGAGGAGAGAGGGACGAGAGGAGAGAGGGACGAGAGGAGAGAGGGACGAGAGGAGAGAGGGATGAGAGGAGAGAGGGATGAGAGGAGAGAGGGATGAGAGGAGAGAGGGACGAGAGGAGAGAGGGATGAGAGGAGAGAGGGATGAGAGGAGAGAGGGACGAGAGGAGAGAGGGACGAGAGGAGAGAGGGACGAGAGGAGAGGGAGAGGAGAGAGGGATGAGAGGAGAGATGGATGAGAGAGGAGGGAGAGGGAGAGAGGAGAGAGGGATGAGAGGAGAGAGGGACGAGAGGGAGATGAGGGAGAGAGGGACGAGAGGAGAGATAGGGATGAGAGGAGAGAGGGGGAGGAGAGAGGGACGAGAGGAGAGAGGGACGAGAGGAGAGAGGGAGAGAGGGACGAGAGGAGAGAGGGATGAGAGGAGAGAGGGACGAGAGGAGAGAGGGATGAGAGGAGAGAGGGATGGAGGAGAGAGGGAGAGAGGGACGAGAGGAGAGAGGGATGAGAGGAGAGAGGGATGAGAGGAGAGAGGGATGAGAGGAGAGAGGGATGAGAGGAGAGAGGGACGAGAGAGGGACGCAGAGGAGAGAGGGACGAGAGGAGAGAGGGAGAGGGATGAGAGAGGAGAGAGGGACGAGAGGAGAGAGGGATGAGAGGAGAGAGGGACGAGAGAAGAGAGGGACGAGAGAGAGAGGGAGAGAGGAGAGAGGGACGAGAGGAGAGAGGGGGACGAGGGAGGAGGAGAGAGGATGAGAGGAGAGAGGGACAGAGGAGAGAGGGAGAGGGGAGAGAGGGATGAGAGGAGAGAGGGATGAGAGGGGAGAGAGGGATGAGAGGAGAGAGGGATGAGAGGGATGAGAGAGAGGGACGAGAGGAGAGAGGGATGAGAGGAGAGAGGGATGAGAGGAGAGAGAGGGATGAGAGGAGAGAGGGACGAGAGAGAGACGAGAGAGGGACGAGAGGAGAGAGGGATGAGAGGAGAGAGGGACGAGAGAGGAGAGAGGGAGAAAGGGGATGAGAGAGGGATGAGAGGAGAGAGGGACGAGAGAGAGGGATGAGAGGAGAGAGGGATGAGAGAGGGAGAGAGGAGGGATGAGAGGAGAGAGGGATGAGAGGAGAGAGGATGAGGAGAGAGGAGAGAGGGATGAGAGGAGAGAGGGACGAGAGAGGAGAGAGGGACGAAAGGGACGAGAGAGGGATGAGAGGAGAGAGGATGAGAGGAGAGAGGGAGAGGAGAGAGGGACGAGAGGAGAGAGGGACGAGAGGAGAGAGGAGGGATGAGAGAGGGATGAGAGGGAGAGGGATGAGAGAGGGATGAGAGGAGAGAGGGACGAGAGAGAGGAGGATGAGAGAGGAGAGAGGGACGAGAGGGATGAGAGGAGAGAGGGAGAGAGGGAGAGAGAGAGAGAGGAGAGAGGGACGAGAGGAGAGAGGGATGAGAGGAGAGGGAGAGAGAGGATGAGAGGAGAGAGGGACGAGAGGAGAGAGGAGGAGAGGAGAGAGGGATTAGAGGAGAGAGGGATTTTTGAGAGGAGAGAGGGAGAGGGACGAGAGGAGAGAGGGAGAGAGATAGGACGAGAGAGGGCAGAGAGGGACTGAGAGGAGAGAGGACAGAGGAGGAGAGAGGGACGAGAGGAGAGAGGGATATTGGAGAGGGATGAGAGGAGAGAGAGGGAGACTGAGAGGAGAGAGGGATAGAGGAGAGAGGGATATTATTGAGGAGAGAGGGAGGAGAGGAGAGAGGGACGAGAGGAGGGAGGAGAGGAGAGAGGGACGAGAGGAGAGAGGAAGACGAGAGGAGAGAGGGACGAGAGGAGAGAGGGAGGGACGAGAGAGGGACGAGAGGAGAGAGGGACGAGAGGAGAGAGGGCTTTAGGGATGACGAGAGGAGAGGGATGAGAGGAGAGAGGGATGAGAGGAGAGAGGGACGAGACGAGAGAGGGACGAGAGGAGAGAGAGGACAGAGGAGAGAGGGACGAGACGAGAGAGGGACGAGAGGAGAGGGATGAGAGGAGAGAGGGATGAGAGGAGAGAGGGATGAGAGAGGGAGAGGGACGAGAGAGAGATGAGGAGAGAGGGACGAGAGAGGATATTGAGAGAGGATGAGAGGAGAGAGGGACGAGAGAGAGAGAGGGATGAGAGGAGAGAGGGACGACGAGAGGAGAGAGATATGGAGAGGAGAGAGGGAGAAGATGAGAGGAGAGAGGGAGGGATGAGAGGAGAGGGATGAGAGGAGAGAGGGATGAGAGGAGAGAGATAGGATGAGAGAGGGACGAGAGAGGGATGAGAGGAGAGAGGGACGAGAGGGATGATAGGACGAGAGAAGAGAGGGATGAGGAGGAGAGAGGGATGAGAGGAGAGAGGGATGAGATGAGAGGAGAGAGGGATGAGAGGAGAGAGGGACGAGACGAGAGGAGAGAGGGATGAGAGGGAGAGAGGGATGAGAGGAGAGAGGGACGAGACGAGAGAGGGACGAGAGGAGAGAGGGACGAGAGAGAGATGAGGGAGAGAGGGAGAGAGGGAGAGATGAGAGGGGAGAGAGGGACGAGAGGAGAGAGGGATGAGAGGACGAGAGAGGGATGAGAGGAGAGAGGGACGAGAGGAGAGAGGGATGAGAGGAGAGAGGGACGAGAGAGAGAGAGGGATGAGAGGAGAGAGGGATGAGAGGAGAGAGGAGAGAGGGACGAGAGGAGAGAGGGATGAGAGGAGAGAGGGGGATGAGAGGAGAGAGGGACGAGAGAGGGATGAGAGAGAGAGAGGGACGAGAGGAGAGAGGGATGAGAGGAGAGAGACTAGAGGAGAGAGAGAGGGAGAGAGGGAGAGAGGAGAGAGGGATGAGAGGAGAGAGGGAGGAGAGAGGGACGAGAGGAGAGAGGGACGAGAGGGAGGGATGAGAGGAGAGAGGGATGAGAGGAGAGAGGGATAGGACGAGAGGAGAGAGAGAGAGAGAGGGATGAGAGGAGAGAGGGACGAGAGGAGAGAGGGATGAGAGGAGAGAGAGGGATGAGAGGAGAGAGGACGAGGGAGAGAGAGAGGGACGAGAGGAGAGAGGGACGAGAGGAGAGAGGGATGAGAGGAGAGAGGGATGAGAGAGAGAGAGGGATGAGAGGAGAGAGGGATGAGAGGAGAGAGGGACGAGAGGAGAGAGGGATGAGAGGAGATAGAGGGATGAGAGGGCAGAGAGAGGGATGAGAGGAGAAAGGGATTTAGAGGGACGAGAGGGATTGAGAGAGGGACGAGAGAGGGATGAGAGGAGAGAGGGACGAGAGGAGAGAGGACGAGAGGAGAGAGGACGAGAGGAGAGAGGGAGCAGAGGAGAGAGGACGAGAGGAGAGAGAGGGAGATTGAGAGAGGAGAGAGGGACGAGAGGAGAGAGGGATGAGAGGAGAGGGACGAGAGGAGAGAGATATTGAGGAGGAGAGAGGGACGAGAGGAGAGGGAGGGAGAGGGACGAGGGACGAGGAGAGAGATATGAGAGGAGAGATTTTTGAGAGGAGAGGGAGGGATGAGAGGAGAGAGGGATGAGAGGAGAGAGGGATGAGAGGAGAGAGGGAGGGATGAGAGGAGAGAGGGACGAGAGGAGAGAGATAGATTTGGGGAGAGGACGACAGAGGGATGAGAGGAGAACGAGAGAGAGAGAGAGATGAGGGACGAGAGAGGGATGAGAGGGGAGAGAGGGATGAGAGAGAGGGAGAGGGACAGAAGAGAGGGACAAGAGAGGAGAGAGGGAGAGGAGAGAGGGACGAGAGGAGAGAGGGATGAGGAGGAGAGAGGGATGAGAGGAGAGAGGGCGAGAGGAGAGAGGGATGAGGAGAGAGGGACGAGAGGAGAGAGGGACGAGAGGAGAGAGGGATGAGAGAGGGAGAGAGGGATGAGAGGAGAGAGGGACGAGAGAGATGAGGAGAGAGGGACGAGAGGAGAGATCCAGAGGGATGAGAGGGAGAGATGAGAGGAGAGAGGGACGAGGGATGAGAGGAGAAAGGATTGAGAGGAGAGAGGGACGAGAGAGAGAGACGAGAGAGGGATGAGAGGAGAGAGGGACGAGAGAGATGAGGAGAGAGGGATGAGAGGAGAGAGGGACGAGAGGAGAGAGGGATGAGAGGAGAGAGGGATGAGAGGAGAGAGGGATGAGAGGAGAGAGGGATGAGACGAGAGGGACGAGAGGAGAGAGGGACGAGAGGAGAGAGGGACGAGAGGAGAGAGGGACGAGAGGAGAGAGGGACGAGAGGAGAGAGGGATGAGAGGAGAGAGGGATGAGAGGAGAGAGGGATGAGAGGAGAGAGGGACGAGAGGAGAGAGGGACGAGAGGAGAGAGGGATGAGAGGAGAGAGGGATGAGAGGAGAGAGGGATGAGAGGAGAGAGGGATGAGAGGAGAGGGATGAGAGGAGAGAGGGACGAGATGAGGGAGAGAGGACGAGAGATGAGAGAGGGACGAGAGGAGAGAGGGACGAGAG
Organism: Oncorhynchus keta; assembly: GCF_023373465.1. Classification (NCBI taxonomy): domain Eukaryota; kingdom Metazoa; phylum Chordata; class Actinopteri; order Salmoniformes; family Salmonidae; genus Oncorhynchus; species Oncorhynchus keta. Next base: position 40,685,913 of record NC_068428.1, read on the forward strand.
GAGAGAGGGATGACGAGGAGAGAGGGATGAGAGGAGAGAGGGATGAGGAGAGAGGGATGAGAGGAGAGAGGGACGAGAGGGAGAGAGGGAGAGAGACGAGAGAGGGATGAGAGGAGAGAGGGACGAGAGGAGAGAGGGACGAGAGGAGAGAGGGACGAGAGGAGAGAGGATGACAGGGGGAGGGAGGGGACAAGAGGAGAGGGACTAGAGAGAGAGGAGAGAGGATGAGAGGAGAGAGGGACGAGAGAGAGATTGAGAGGAGAGAGGAGAGAGGAGATGAGAGGAGAGAGGGACGAGAGAGAGAGAGGGATGAGAGACAGAGGAGAGAGAGAGAGGGATGAGGGAGGAGAGAGAGGGATGAGAGAGAGAGGGACGAGAGGAGAGAGGGACGAGAGGAGAGAGGGACGAGGGAGGAGAGAGAGGGATGAGAGGAGAGAGAGGGATGAGAGGAGAGAGGGATGAGGAGGAGAGGAGATATGAGGAGAGAGGGATTTTTAGAGGAGAGAGGACGAGAGGAGAGAGGGACGAGACGAGAGGACGAGAGGAGAGAGGGATGGAGAGGAGAGAGGGATGATAGATTTTTTGAGAGGAGAGAGGGAGAGGGATGAGAGGAGAAAGGGACGAGGGATGAGAGAGAGGGACGAGATAGAGATGAGGAGAGAGGACGAGAGAGAGATGAGAGGAGAGAGGAGAGAGGGACGAGAGAGAGGAGAGAGGGACGAGAGGAGAGGGATGACCTAGAGAGAGATAGGAGAGAGGGAGGGATGAGAGGAGAGAGGGATGAGAGGAGAGAGGGACGAGAGAGGCAGAGAGGAGAGAGGGAGGAGAGAGGGACGAGAGAGGGATGAGAGGAGAGGGAGAGGAGAGAGGGACGAGAGAGAGATGAGAGGGGAGAGAGGGAGAGAGAGAGAGGGATGAGGAGAGAGAGAGGGATGAGAGGAGAGAGGGACGAGAGGAGAGAGGGATGAGAGGAGAGAGGGACGAGAGGAGAGAGGGATGAGATTGAGAGAGGGACGAGAGAGAGAGAGGAGGAGAGGAGGAGAGAGGATGAGAGGAGAGAGGGATGACAGGGGGAGAAGGGAGGGAGACAAGAGAGGGACGAGAGGAGAGAGGGATGAGAGGAGAGAGGGACGAGAGGAGAGAGGAGAGAGGGACTAGAGAGAGAGATGAGGAGAGAGGGACGAGAGAGAGATGAGAGGAGAGAGGGACGAGAGAGGATGATAGAAGAGAGGGATGAGAGGAGAGAGGGACGAGAGAGGGAGGGATGAGAGGAGAGAGGGACGAGAGGAGAGAGGGATGAGAGGAGAGAGGGACGAGACGAGAGAGGGACGAGAGGAGAGAGGGATGAGAGGAGAGAGGGATGAGAGAGGGATGAGAGGAGAGAGGGGGACAGGGGGAGGGACGAGACAAGGAGGGGAGAGAGGAGAGGAGAGGGAGAGAGGAGAGAGGGATGAGAGGAGAGAGGGACGAGAGAGAGAGAGGATGAGAGGAGAGAGAGGATGAGAGGAGAGAGGGACGAGACGAGAGAGGGACGAGAGGAGAGAGGGAGGGAGAGAGGGACGAGAGGAGAGGACCAGAGGAGAGAGGGATGAGAGGAGAGAGGGATGAGACGAGAGAGGGACGAGAGGAGAGAGGGACGAGAGGAGAGAGGGACGAGAGAGAGATGAGAGGGACGGAGAGGAGAGAGAGGACGCAGAGGAGAGAGAGAGGGATGAGGAGAGAGAGAGAGGGACAGAGGAGAGAGGGATGAGAGGGAGAGGGACGAGAGGAGAGAGGGACGAGAGGAGAGAGGGATGAGAGAGGGAGAGAGGGAGAGAGAGATGAGAGGAGAGAGGGATGAGAGAGAGGAGGGATGAGGAGAGAGGGACGAGAGGAGAGAGAGAGAGAGAGAGGATGAGAGGAGAGGAGATGAGAGGAGAGAGGGGATGAGAGGAGAGAGGGATGAGAGGGAGAGAGGACGAGAGGAGAGAGGGAGGGCACAGAGGCAGGAGATTAGGAGAGAGGGGAGAGAGGGAGAGGAGAGATTTACATATTTTATTTTTTAGGGACCCATTATTATTATTATTAAGAGGATATGACAGGGGGAGGGACATATTTTAATTTATGAGGAGAGAGACAGAGAGAGGGACTAGGAGAAGAGAGAGAGGGAGAGAGGGAGAGAGGATTGAGGGATCCTTAGGGAGAGAGGGACGAGAGAGAGAGAGGATGAGAGAGGGAGAGAGGGATGAGAGGGAGAGAGGGACGAGAGAGGAGGGATGAGAGGAGAGAGGGACGAGAGGAGAGAGGGATAGGGAAGAGAGGATGAGAGGAGAGAGGGACGAGATTTTCTAGAGAGAGGGATGAGAGGAGGAGAGGGATGAAGAGGAGAGAGGGATGAGAGGAGAGAGGACGAGAGGAGAGATGAGGGGAGGGAGAGGAGAGAGAGGGATGAGATGAGAGAGAGAGGGGACGAGAGAGGGACGAGAGGGAGAGAGGGACGAGAGGAGAGAGGGACGAGAGGAGAGAGGGATGACAGGGGGAGGGACGAGAGAGGAGAGAGGGATGAGAGGAGAGAGGGATGAGAGGGGAGGAGAGGGATGAGAGGAGGAGGGATGAGAGAGGGACGAGGAGAGACGAGATTTAGAGGAGAGGAGAGAGGGACGAGAGAGGGATGATATTTTTAGAGGGATGAGAGGATGAGAGGGACAGAGAGGAGGGAGAGAGGGATGAGAGAGGAGAGAGGGAGGAGAGAGGAGAGAGGGGGATGAGAGGAGAGAGGGATGAGAGGAGAGAGGACGAGAGGAGAGGAGAGGGATGAGGAGAGAGAGAGGAGAGAGGGACGAGAGAGAGAGAGGAGAGGAGAGAGGGACGAGAGGAGAGAGGGACGAGAGGGAGAGAGGGATGAGAGGAGAGAGGGATGAGAGAGAGAGAGGGACGAGAGGAGAGAGGGACGAGAGAGGGAGAGAGGAGAGAGGAGAGAGGGAGAGAGGAGAGAGAGGAGAGAGGAGAGAGAGGGACGAGAGGAGAGAGGGACAGAGAGGAGAGGAGAGAGGGATGAGAGGGGGAGGGATGAGACAAGAGAGGGACTAGAGGAGAGAGGGATGAGAGGAGAGAGGACGAGAGAGGATTGAGAGAGGATGAGGGAGAGAGAGAGATGAGGAGAGAGGGACGAGAGAGAGATGAGAGGAGAGAGGGACGAGAGAGGGATAGAAGAGAGGGATGAGAGGAGAGAGGGACGAGAGGAGAGAGGGATGAGAGGGGAGAGAGGGATGAGGAGGAGAGAGGGAGGGACGAGGGAGGAGAGAGAGGGATGAGAGAGGAGGGGAGAGGAGAGAGGGATGAGAGGAGAGAGGGACAGAGGAGAGAGGGATGAGAGAGGAGGAGAGGAGAGAGGGACGGAGAGAGGGAGGGATGATAGAAGAGAGGGACGAGAGGGAGAGGGACGAGAGGAGAGAGGGATGAGAGGAGAGAGGGACGAGAGAGAGATTTTGAGGGATGAGGAGAGAGGGATGAGAGGAGAGGAGGGACGAGAGGAGAGAGGGATGAGAGGAGAGAGGAGAGAGGAGGGAGAGGGGATGAGACGAGAGAGGGACGAGGGAGAGAGGAGAGGGACGAGAGGAGAGAGGGATGAGAGGAGAGAGGGGAGAGAGAGAGAGGGACGAGAGGAGAGAGGGACGAGAGAGAGAGGGATAAGAGGAGAGAGGGAGGGAGAGAGGGACGAGAGAGAGAGGGACGAGAGGAGAGAGGACGAGAGAGGGATGAGAGGAGAGAGAGGGACGAGAGGAGAGAGGGGATGAGAGGAGAGAGATGAGAGAGAGGGACGAGAGGAGAGAGGGATGAGAGGAGAGAGGATGAGAGGAGAGAGGGATGAGAGGAGAGGAGAGGAGAGAGGGACGAGAGAGAGGGATGAGAGGAGGAGAGAGGGACGAGACGAGAGAGAGAGGGACTAGAGGAGAGACGAGAGAGATGAGGATGGGGACGAGAGGAGAGAGGGATGAGAGGAGAGAGGGGAGGAGGAGAAGAGAGAGGACGAGAGAGGGAGAGATGAGAGAGAGAGGGACGAGAGGAGAGAGGGAGAGGAGAGATTGAGAGGAGAGAGGGACGACAAGAGGAGAGAGGGGGATGATAGAGAGAGAGGGGGAGAGAGGGAGAGAGGGAGAGAGGAGAGAGGGATGAGAGAGAGAGAGGGACGAGAGAGGGATGAGAGAGGGATGAGAGAGGAGAGATTTAGGGACAGAGAGAGATTGAGGGAGAGAGGGACGAGAGAGGAGATGAGAGAGAGAGGGAGAGGAGATGATAGAGAAGAGAGGGGAGAGAGGGACGAGAGAGGGATGATAGAAGAGAGAGGGGGAGGAGAGAGGGACGAGAGGGGAGAGAGGATGAGCAGAGAGAGAGAGAGGGACGAGAGGAGAGAGGGATGAGGGAGGAGAGAGAGGGACGAGAGAGAGAGGAGAGGGACGAGAGAGGATGAGAGGAGAGAGGGACGAGAGAGGGATGAGGGAAGAGAGAGGAGAGAGAGGGAGGGACGAGAGGAGAGAGGGATGAGAGGAGAGAGGGACGAGGGAGGAGAGAGGGATGAGAGGAGAGGGGGACGAGAGGAGAGAGGGACGAGAGGAGAGAGGGATGAGAGGAGAGAGAGAGGGAGACCAAGAGAGGGGATGAGAGGAGAGAGGGATGAGAGGAGAGAGGGATTTAGGAGAGAGGAGGGATGAGAGGAGAGAGGGATGAGAGGAGAGAGGATGAGGAGGAGAGAGGAATGGAGAGAGAGGGACGAGACGAGAGGAGAGGGATGGAGAGGAGAGATTAGAGGGACGAGAGAGGATGAGAGGAGAGGAGAGAGGAGAGAGGGATGAGAGGAGAGGGATGAGAGGAGAGAGGGAGAGGGAGGGACGAGAGGAGAGAGGGACGAGAGGAGAGAGGGACGAGAGAGGGAGGAGAGAGGGATGAGAGAGGAGAGGGATGAGACGAGAGAGGGATGAGAGGAGAGAGGGATGGAGAGGAGAGAGGGATGAGACGAGAGAGGGACGAGAGGAGAGAGGGACGAGAGGAGAGAGGGATGAGAGGGAGAGAGGGACGAGAGGAGAGAGGGATGACAGGGGGAGAACGAGACAAGAGAGGACTAGAGGGATGGAGAGAGGGGATTTGAGAGGAGAAAGAGGGACGAGAGAGAGGGATTAAGGAGGAGATTGCTATTTAACAGAGAGAGAGGGATGAGGGAGAGAGGGACGAGAGAGAGAGAGAGAGGAGAGAGGGACGAGAGAGGGATGAGAGGAGAGAGAGGGATGAGAGGAGAGAGGGACGAGAGGAGAGAGGGATGAGAGGAGAGAGGGATGACAAGAGAGGGGAGAGAGGGATGAGAGGAGAGAGGGACGAGAGGAGGATTGGGAGAGAGAGGAGGGAGAGAGGGATGATGAGGCAGAGGAACCCAGACGAGGAGAGGAGGAGAGGACGAGAGAGGGACAGATTTTTTGAGGGACGAGACGAGAGAGGGACGAGGGAGGAGGAGGGAGAGAGGGGGAGAGAGGGGATGAGAGGAGAGAGGGATGACAGGAGGGGAGGGACGAGAGGAGAGAGGGAGAGGAGAGAGGGATGAGAGGGAGAGGGACGAGGATGGAGAGAGGGACTAGAGGAGAGAGGATGAGGAGGAGAGACTAGATGAGAGAGGGAGGAGAGAGGGGAGAGAGGGACGAGAGGAGAGAGGGATGATAGAAGAGAGGGATGAGAGGAGAGAGGGACGAGAGGAGAGAGGGATGAGAGGAGAGAGGGACGAGAGGAGAGAGGGATGAGAGGAGAGAGGGATGAGAGGAGAGAGGGACGAGAGGAGAGAGGGATGAGAGGAGAGAGGGATGAGAGGAGAGAGGGACGAGACGAGAGAGGGACGAGAGGAGAGAGGGACGAGAGGAGAGAGGGACGAGAGGAGAGAGAGAGAGGGAGGAGAGGAGAGAGGGACGAGAGAGGGATGATAGAAGAGAGGGATGAGGAGGAGAGAGGGACGAGACGAGAGAGGGATGAGAGGAGGGATGAGAGCAGGAGGGATGAGAGAGGGACGAGAGGAGAGAGGGACAGAGGAGAGAGGGACGAGGAGAGAGGGACGAGAGGAGAGAGGGATGATGAGGGGGAGGGACGAGACAAGAGAGGGAGATGGAGAGAGAGGGATGAGAGGAGAGAGGGACGAGAGGAGGATTGAGAGGAGAGAGGGACGAGAGAGAGGGATGAGAGGAGAGAGGGACGAGAGAGAGATGAGAGGGATGAGAGGAGAGAGGGACGAGAGAGGGATGAGAGGAGAGAGGGATGAGAGGAGAGGGAGAGAGGAGAGAGGGATGAGAGGAGAGAGGGACGAGAGGAGAGAGATGGGAGAGAGGGATGAGGGAGGAGAGAGGGACGAGAGGAGAGAGAGAGAGAGAGAGGGAGAGAGAGGGGAGAGAGGGACGAGAGGAGAGAGGGACGAGAGAGAGATGAGATGAGAGAGGGACGAGAGAGGGATGAGAGGAGAGAGGGAGAGAGAGAGAGGGATGAGAGGAGAGAGGGACGAAGATGGAGAGAGGGACGAGAGGAGAGAGGGATGAGAGGAGAGAGGGACGAGGACAGAGGAGGAGGGATGAGAGGAGAGAGGGACGAGAGGAGAGAGGGATGAGAGAGGAGAGAGGGAGAGGAGAGAGGGACGAGAGGAGAGAGGGATGAGAGGAGAGAGGGATGAGGAGAGGAGAGAGGGATGAGAGGAGAGAGGGATGAGAGGGATGAGAGAGGGATGAGAGGAGAGAGGGACGAGAGCAGAGAGGGACGAGAGAGGGACGAGAGGAGAGAGGGATGAGAGGAGAGAGGGACGAGAGGAGAGAGGGACGAGAGGAGAGAGGGACGAGAGGAGAGAGGGATGAGAGGAGAGAGGGACGAGAGGAGAGAGGGATGAGAGGAGAGAGGGACGAGAGGAGAGAGGGACGAGAGGAGAGAGGGACGAGAGGAGAGAGGGATGAGAGGAGAGAGGGACGAGAGGAGAGAGGGACGAGAGGAGAGAGGGATGAGAGGAGAGAGGGACGAGAGGAGAGAGGGATGAGAGGAGAGAGGGATGAGAGGAGAGGGAGGGATAGACGAGAGGGACGAGGAGGGGAGAGAGGGATGAGAGGGGAGAGGGACTAGAGAGAGAGGGATGAGAGGAGAGAGGGATGAGAGGAGAGAGGGACGAGAGGAGAGAGGGATGGAGAGGAGAGAGGGACGAGAGGAGAGAGGGAGAGAGGGATGACAGGGGGAGGGACGAGACAAGAGAGGGACTAGAGGAGAGAGGGATGAGAGGAGAGAGGGACGAGAGAGGATTGAGAGGAGAGAGGGACGAGAGAGAGATGAGGAGAGAGGGACGAGAGAGAGATGAGAGGAGAGAGGGACGAGAGAGGGATGATAGAAGAGAGGGATGAGAGGAGAGAGGGACGAGAGGAGAGAGGGATGAGAGGAGAGAGGGACGAGAGGAGAGAGGGATGAGAGGAGAGAGGGACGAGAGGAGAGACGAGAGAGGGAGGAGAGGAGAGAGGGACGAGAGAGGGATGATAGAAGAGAGGGATGAGAGGAGAGAGGGACGAGAGGAGAGAGGGATGAGAGGAGAGAGGGACGAGAGGAGAGAGGGATGAGAGGAGAGAGGGACGAGAGGAGAGAAGGACGAGAGGAGAGAGGGACGAGAGGAGAGAGGGATGAGAGGAGAGAGGGATGAGAGGAGAGAGGACGAGACGAGAGGGATGAGAGGAGAGAGGGACGAGAGGAGAGAGGGACGAGAGAGGGATGAGAGGAGAGAGGGATGAGAGGAGAGAGGGATGAGAGGAGAGAGGGATGAGAGGAGAGAGGGACGAGAGGAGAGAGGGATGAGAGGAGAGAGGGATGAGAGGAGAGAGGGACGAGAGGAGAGAGGGACGAGAGGAGAGAGGGACGAGAGGAGAGAGGGACGAGACGAGAGAGGGACGAGAGGAGAGAGGGACGAGAGGAGAGAGGGACGAGAGGAGAGAGGGACGAGAGGAGAGAGGGATGACAGGGGGGAGGGACGAGACAAGAGAGGGACTAGAGGAGAGAGGGATGAGAGGAGAGAGGGACGAGAGAGGATTGAGAGGAGAGAGGGACGAGAGAGAGATGAGGAGAGAGGGACGAGAGAGAGATGAGAGGAGAGAGGGACGAGAGAGGGATGATAGAAGAGAGGGATGAGAGGAGAGAGGGACGAGAGGAGAGAGGGATGAGAGGAGAGAGGGACGAGAGGAGAGAGGGATGAGAGGAGAGAGGGACGAGAGGAGAGACGAGAGAGGGAGGAGAGGAGAGAGGGATGAGAGGAGAGAGGGACGAGAGAGGGATGATAGAAGAGAGGGATGAGAGGAGAGAGGGACGAGAGGAGAGAGGATGAGAGGAGAGAGGGATGAGAGAGGAGAGAGGGATAGAAGAGAGGGATGAGAGGAGAGAGGGATGAGAGGAGAGAGGGACGAGAGGAGAGAGGGACGAGAGGAGAGAGGGATGAGAGGAGAGAGGGATGAGAGGAGAGAGGGACGAGACGAGAGAGGGACGAGAGGAGAGAGGGACGAGAGGAGAGAGGGACGAGAGGAGAGAGGGATGAGAGGAGAGAGGGATGAGAGGAGAGAGGGATGAGAGGAGAGAGGGACGAGAGGAGAGAGGGACGAGAGGAGAGAGGGACGAGACGAGAGAGGGACGAGAGGAGAGAGGGACGAGAGGAGAGAGGGACGAGAGGAGAGAGGGACGAGAGGAGAGAGGGATGACAGGGGGGAGGGACGAGACAAGAGAGGGACTAGAGGAGAGAGGGATGAGAGGAGAGAGGGACGAGAGAGGATTGAGAGGAGAGAGGGACGAGAGAGAGATGAGGAGAGAGGGACGAGAGAGAGATGAGAGGAGAGAGGGACTTAGGAGAGGGATGATAGAAGAGAGGGATGAGAGGAGAGAGGGACGAGAGGAGAGAGGGATGAGAGGAGAGAGGGAGGGAGAGGAGAGAGGGATGAGAGGAGAGAGGGACTGAGAGGAGAGAGGGATGAGAGGGAAAGATAAAGAGAGGGTCTAGGGACGAGAGGAGAGAGGGATGAGAGGAGAGAGGGACGAGACGAGAGACATTAGAGGGACTATGAGAGAGGACAGAGGACCAGAGGAGGATAGATTTTAGAGGGACGAGAGGAGAGAGGGACGAGAGGAGAGAGGGATGAGAGGAGAGAGGGACGAGACGAGAGAGGGACGAGAGGAGAGAGGGACTAGAGGAGAGAGGGATGAGAGGAGAGAGAGATGAGAGAGGGATGGGACCGTTTAATCCGCCATGTGGAACCTATTCATCAATTTCTTATTGATAGTGATTATGGCTGCAGGGAGAGAGTGAGACAGAGAGACAGAACAATGGGATAACATCTATCACATGCAGCCATTAGTTCAGCCCTGCAGAAACCATACGCTCTGCCAACAGTTGTTTCTCTACTTAAAAAAAAAGACTTCAAAAGTGTCTTTCCAATAAGATGTTGATATTATTTTTGATAGCCATAGCAAAGTTATGGACATTGTGTGAGTTAGGACATTGACCAGTTAACTACCCCGTAAGTACCCCCCCCCCCCTTACAGAGAAGGAACACGGATGTCTCATTAACGTGCTATTAGCACACTGACGGAGATTCAATAATATATGAGATTCAATAATATACTTATTAGCACAGATAGCACAGACAGGAAACAAACTACGTTTAGTATCGCACAGTGTATAAATTGAAAAAAATCACAACCTTTGGGGGCATGGAAGGAGTTCATGGCGATTCGTAGCAGGTAGACGTTAAACGGTAACTCTCAAACTGCTAGGTACAGAACAGTACATCGCCCCACAGAGACCAAATACAGGCCTCTCTCTTTATCTCTCTTTTGGATAGAGGCTAGAGGATATCAGCATCTATTACAGTACTTATTGGGTGTTTAAGGTGAAAGGTCAATGAGAAAGCACAGCATGGGAGCATGGAACCATAGAGGGTATTTGTCCAATCTTAGTCACGCAGACAGTTTATGATAACTCTCAAATTGCTAGGTACAACTCCCCACAGAGACTGAACACGGAACCGCTCGCTTCATCTCCTGGTCAGAGGTCAGAGGTTAGAGGTGACCAAGATGGATGTTTACAGGGGATCTGAGATTGGAGAGTGTACGCTCAGTATAACAAACATTAGGAACACATTCTTAATATTTTTTATTTATTTAACTAGGCGAGTCAGTTATTAAGAACAAATTATTTTTTTCAATGACGGCCTAGGAACAGTGGGTTAACTGCCTGTTCAGGGGCAGAACGACAGATCTGTACCTTGTCAGCTCAGGGATTTGAAAAAGCAACTTTTCAGTTACTAGTCCAACACTCTAATCACTAGGCTACCAGGCCGCCTCCCCTTCTTTCCCTCAGAACAGCCTCATTTTGTCGGGGGCATGGACTCTACAAGGTGTCGAAAGCGTTCCACAGGGATGCTGGCCCATGTCGACTCCGATTCTTGCCAAAGTTCTGTCAAGTTGGTTGGATGTCCTTTGGGTGTTGGACCATTCTTGATACACACAGGAAACTGTTGAGTGTGAAAAACCCAGCATTCTTACAGTGCTTGAAACAAACCGTTGCGCCTGACACCTAACCTTGTTCAAAGGCACTTAAACATTTTGTCTTGTCCATTCACCCTCTAAATGGCACACACACACAATCCATGTCTACATTGTCTCAGGGCTTAAAAATCCTTCTAAAACCCGTCTCTTCCCCTTCATCTACACTGATTAAAGTGGATTTAGCAGGTGACATATGTAAGGGATCATATCTTTCACCTGTATTCACCTGGGCAGTCTATGTCATTGACAGAGCAGGTGTACTTCATACTCAGTGTATGTTAGCACGGACAGGAAAGGTAAGTTATCCACACTGTTGGTGAAAGGTCAAGGATGAAAAACAGCAGGAGGGAGAAGTTACTGGGTTAACAGCAGGAAGCATTTACGGGGTTGACAGCAGGAGGAGTTACTGGGTTAACAGCAGGAGGAGTTACTGGGTTAACAGCAGGAGGGATTTACGGGGTTAACAGCAGGGGGGAGTTACTGGGTTAACAGCAGGAGGAATTACTGGGTTAACAGCAGGAGGAGTTACTGGGTTAATATCAGGTAGGAGTTACTGGGTTAACTGCAGGGGGAGTTACTGGGTTAACAGCAGGAGGGGTTTACTGGGTTAACAGCAGGGGGGAGTTACTGGGTTAACAGCAGGGGGGAGTTACTGGGTTAACAGCAGGAGGGTGTTACTGGGTTAACAGCAGGAGGAATTACTGGGTTAACAGCAGGAGGAGTTACTGGGTTAATAGCAGGTAGGAGTTACTGGGTTAACTGCAGGGGGGAGTTACTGGGTTAACAGCAGGGGGAGTTACTGGGTTAACAGCAGGAGGAATTACTGGGTTAACAGCAGGAGGAGTTACTGGGTTAACAGCTGGGGGGAGTTACTGGGTTAACAGCAGGGAGGAGTTACTGGGTTAACTGCAGGGGGGAGTTACTGGGTTAACAGCAGGAGGGATTTACTGGGTTAACAGCAGGGGGAGTTACTGGGTTAACAGCAGGGGGAGTTACGGGGTTAACAGCAGGATGAGTTACTGGGTTAACAGCAGGGGGAGTTCCTGGGTTAACAGCAGGAGGGAGTTACTGGGTTAACAGCAGGTAGGAGTTACTGGGTTAACAGCAGGAGGAGTTACTGGGTTAACAGCAGGAGGGAGTTACTGGGTTAACAGCAGGAGGAGTTACTGGGTTAACAGCAGGAGGGAGTTACTGGGTTAACAGCAGGAGGAGTTACTGGGTTAACAGCAGGAGGGCGTTACTGGGTTAACAGCAGGAGGGAGGAGTTACTGGGTTAACAGCAGGAGGGTGTTACAGGGTTAACAGCAGGAGGGAGGAGTTACTGGGTTAACAGCAGGAGGGTGTTACGGGGTTAACAGCAGGAGGGAGGAGTTACTGGGTTAACAGCAGAGGGGAGTTACTGGGTTAACAGCAGGGGTTAACAGCAGGAGGGAGTTACAGGGTTAACAGCAGAGGGGAGTTACTGGGTTAACAGCAGAGGGGAGTTACTGGGTTAACAGCAGAGGGGGGTTACTGGGTTAACAGCAGGTTGGAGTTACTGGGTTAACAACAGGGGGGAGTTACTGGGTTAACAGCAGTAGGGAGTTACTGGGTTAACAGCAGGAGGAGTTACTGGGTTAACAACAGGAGGACTTTACTGGGTTAACAGCAGGAGGAGTTACTGGGTTAAGAGCAGAGAGGAGTTACTGGGTTAAGACCAGGAGGGAGTTACGGGGTTAACAGCAAGGGGGAGTTATGGACTTAACAGCAGGAGGGAGGAGTTACTGGGTTAACAGCAGAGGGGAGTTACTGGGTTAACAGCAGAGGGGAGTTACTAGTTTAACAGCAGAGGGGAGTTACTAGTTTAACAGCAGAGGGGAGTTACTGGGTTAACAGCAGAGGGGAGTTACTGGGTTAACAGCAGGGGGGAGTTACTGGGTTAACAGCAGGGGGAGTTACTGGGTTAACAGCAGGAGGGAGTTACTGGGTTAACAGCAGGAGGAGATACTGGGTTAACAGCAGGAGGGCGTTACTGGGTTAACAGCAGGAGGGAGGAGTTACTGGGTTAACAGCAGGAGGGTGTTACGGGGTTAACAGCAGGAGGGAGGAGTTACTGGGTTAACAGCAGGAGGGTGTTACGGGGTTAACAGCAGGAGGGAGGAGTTACTGGGTTAACAGCAGAGGGGAGTTACTGGGTTAACAGCAGGGGTTAACAGCAGGAGGGAGTTACAGGGTTAACAGCAGAGGGGAGTTACTGGGTTAACAGCAGAGGGGAGTTACTGGGTTAACAGCAGAGGGGGGTTACTGGGTTAACAGCAGGGGAGTTACTGGGTTAACAGCAGGGGGGAGTTACTGGGTTAACAGCAGTAGGGAGTTACTGGGTTAACAGCAGGAGGAGTTACTGGGTTAACAACAGGAGGACTTTACTGGGTTAACAGCAGGAGGAGTTACTGGGTTAACAGCAGGGGCAGTTTCTGGGTTAACAGCAGGAGGAGTTACTGGGTTAAGAGCAGAGAGGAGTTACTGGGTTAACAGCAGGGGGAGTTACTGGGTTCACAGCAGGGGGAGTTACTGGGTTAACAGCAGGAGGGAGTTATGGGACAGGAGGAAACTGGGTTAACAGCAGGTAGGAGGTTAACAGCAGGGGAGTTACTGGGTTAACAGCAGGAGGGAGTTACAGCAGAGGAGGAATTACTGGGTTAACAGCAGTAGGGAGTTACTAGTTTAACAGCAGAGGGGAGTTACTGGGTTAACAGCAGAGGGGAGTTACTGGGTTAACAGCAGGGGGGAGTTACTGGGTTAACAGCAGGGGGAGTTACTGGGTTAACAGCAGGAGGGAGTTACTGGGTTAACAGCAGGAGGAATTACTGGGTTAACAGCAGGTAGGAGTTACTGGGTTGACAGCAGGAGGAGATACTGAGTTAACAGCAGGAGGGTGTTACTGGGTTAACAGCAGGAGGGAGTTACGGGGTTAACAGCAGGGTGAGTTACTGGGTTAACAATAGGGGGTAGTTACTGGGTTAACAGCAGGAGGAGGTACTGGGTTAACAGCAGGAGAGGAGTTACTGGGTTAACAGCAGGAGGAGTTACTGGGTTAACAGCAAGGGGGAGTTACTGGGTTAACAGCAGAAGGGAGTTACTGGGTTAACAGCAGGAGGGAGGAGTTACTGGGTTAACAGCAGAGGGAGTTACTGGGTTAACAGCAGGAGGGAGTTACTGGGTTAACAGCAGGGGGAGTTACTGGGTTAACAGCAGAAGGGAGTTACTGGGTTAACAGCAGGAGGAGTTACTGGGTTAACAGCAGGAGGGAGTTACATGGTTAACAGCAGGGGGAGTTACTGGGTTAACAGCAGAAGGGAGTTACTGGGTTAACAGCAGGAGGAATTACTGGGTTAACAGCAGGAGGGCGTTACTGGGTTAACAGCAGGAGGGAGGAGTTACTGGGTTAACAGCAGGAGGGTGTTACGGGGTTAACAGTAGGAGGGAGGAGTTACTGGGTTAACAGCAGAGGGGAGTTACTGGGTTAACAGCAGGGGTTAACAGGAGGAGGGAGTTACAGGGTTAACAGCAGAGGGGAGTTACTGGGTTAACAGCAGAGGGGAGTTACTGGGTTAACAGCAGAGGGGGTTACTGGGTTAACAGCAGGGGGGAGTTACTGGGTTAACAGCAGGGGGGAGTTACTGGGTTAACAGCAGTAGGGAGTTACTGGGTTAACAGCAGGAGGAGTTACTGGGTTAACAACAGGAGGACTTTACTGGGTTAACAGCAGGAGGAGTTACTGGGTTAACAGCAGGGGCAGTTTCTGGGTTAACAGCAGGAGGAGTTACTGGGTTAAGAGCAGAGAGGAGTTACTGGGTTAACAGCAGGGGGGAGTTACTGGGTTAACAGCAGGGGGAGTTACTGGGTTAACAGCAGGAGGGAGTTACTGGGTTAACAGCAGGAGGAATTACTGGGTTAACAGCAGGTAGGAGTTACTGGGTTAACAGCAGGGGGAGTTACTGGGTTAACAGCAGGAGGGAGTTACTGGGTTAACAGCAGGAGGAATTACTGGGTTAACAGCAGAGGGGAGTTACTAGTTTAACAGCAGAGGGGAGTTACTGGGTTAACAGCAGAGGGGAGTTACTGGGTTAACAGCAGGAGGAGATACTGGGTTAACAGCAGGAGAGAGTTACTGGGTTAACAGCAGGAGGGAGTTACGGGGTTAACAGCAGGAGAGGAGTTACTGGGTTAACAGCAGGAGGAGTTACTGGGTTAACAGCAGAAGGGAGTTACTGGGTTAACAGCAGGAGGGAGGAGTTACTGGGTTAACAGCAGAGGGGAGTTACTGGGTTAACAGCAGGAGGGAGTTACTGGGTTAACAGCAGGGGGAGTTACTGGGTTAACAGCAGAAGGGAGTTACTGGGTTAACAGCAGGAGGAATTACTGGGTTAACAACAGGAGGACTTTACTGGGTTAACAGCAGGAGGAGTTACTGGGTTAACAGCAGGGGCAGTTTCTGGGTTAACAGCAGGAGGAGTTACTGGGTTAAGAGCAGAGAGGAGTTACTGGGTTAACAGCAGGGGGGAGTTACTGGGTTAACAGCAGGGGGAGTTACTGGGTTAACAGCAGGAGGGAGTTACTGGGTTAACAGCAGGAGGAATTACTGGGTTAACAGCAGGAGGAGTTACTGGGTTAACAGCAGGGGGAGTTACTGGGTTAACAGCAGGAGGGAGTTACTGGGTTAACAGCAGGAGGAATTACTGGGTTAACAGCAGAGGGGAGTTACTAGTTTAACAGCAGAGGGGAGTTACTGGGTTAACAGCAGAGGGAGTTACAGAACATTAGGAGGAGTCTACTGGGTTAACAGCAGGAGGGAGTTACTGGGTTAACAGCAGGAGGGAGTTACTTTAACAGCAGGAGGAGGATTTACTGGGTTAACAGCAGGAGGAGTTACTCAGGTTAACAGCAGAAGGGAGTTACTGGGTTAACAGCAGGAGGGAGTGTTACTGGGTTAACAGCAGAGGAGTTACTGGGTTGACCAGTGAGGGAGTTACTGGGTTCCATTGCAGTTACTGTTAACAGCAGAAATACTGGGTTAACAGCAGGAGAATTACTGGATTAACAGCAGGAGATAGTTACAGGGTTAACAGCAGGAGGGAGTTACGGGGTTAACAGCAGGGGGAGTTACTGGGTTAACAATAGGGGGGAGTTACTGGGTTAACAGCAGGAGGAGGTACTGGGTTAACAGCAGGAGAGGAGTTACTGGGTTAACAGCAGGAGGAGTTACTGGGTTAACAGCAGCTGGTTACAGTAACTCTCAAAGAAACCATGACTCACTGAATCACTGAGAATCGACAGAATATTAATGTGTGTCTAGCTGTGTGAACCTCCCCTTTCCTTTTCCTCTTCCTCCAAATAATATATATTCTTCTCATCCTCTCACATTTCATAGTTCAAATATCATCAATCCTCAGGATCTTCGTGGCATGTATACCTGGGCTCTAACAGTATTCAGTGTTCTTGCCTGTCTGGAGTCACAGAAGGAATGGGTTTGACCTTTTGTGACTATTCTATTGGTTCCATTGCACCTGTCAAGCTCAATCAAGCCCATCTAAAGCAATTTAAATGATTTCAAGTAGTACTTGAACCCAGGTCTGATGGCATCTGGTCTTTCTCTGCTATGTCATAAATGACGGCGCCAGAACTTATTTTGTGTTCATCCTAAAATAATAGCAGGGGGATATAGGACCTCATAACGTATGGCCTGATCCCCAGTCATCCACCAGTCATCTTAATAATGGGAACCTGATGCACATTCAGACACAAGCCTGCAGGGTCAGCCTGATGAATCCCTTATAGGATGAGATAGAACTTTAGGAAGAGAGGAGAGGAGAGAGAGTGGTGAGAGAAGCGAAGAGGAGAGGAAGGGGAGAGAGGAGGGAGAGGAGAGGAGAGGAGAGGAGAGGAGAGGGAGAGAGGGAAAGGAGAGGACGGGAGAGAGAGGGGAGGAGGAGAGAGGAGAAGAGAGGAGGGGAGAGAAGAGGGAGAAAGAGGGGAGAGCAGGGGAGAGCAGGGGAGAAGAGGGGAGAGCAGGGAGGAAGAGGGGAGAGCACGGGAGAAGAGGGGAGAGCAGGGGAGAAGAGGAGAGGGGTGAGAGGAGAGGTGAGGAGAGTGGGGGGGGGAGAGGAGAGGGAGAGAAAGGGGAGAGAGGAAGATAAAGGTGTGTGAGGAGAGGAGGAGAGGAGGAAAGGAGGGGAGAGAAGAGGAGAGAGTAGGGCAAGAAGAGAGGTGAGGAGAGGAGGGGGAGAGGAGGAGATAGGAGAGGTGAGGAGAGGAGGGGATAGGCGAGGTGAGGAGAGAGGGGGGAGAGGAGGGGATAGGAGAGGTGAGGAGAGAGAGGGGAGAGGAGGCGATAGGAGAGGTGAGGAGAGAGAGGGGAGAGGAGGGGATAGGAGAGGTGAGGAGAGAGAGGGGAGAGGAGGGGATAGGAGAGGTGAGGAGAGAGAGGGGAGAGGAGGGGATAGGCGAGGTGAGGAGAGAGAGGGGAGAGGAGGGGATAGGAGAGGTGAGGAGAGAGAGGGGAGAGGAGGGGATAGGCGAGGTGAGGAGAGAGAGGGGAGAGGAGGGGATAGGAGAGGTGAGGAGAGAGAGGGGAGAGGAGGGGATAGGCGAGGTGAAGAGAGAGAGGGGAGAGGAGGGGATAGGCGAGGTGAGGAGAGAGAGGGGAGAGGAGGGGATAGGCGAAAGGAAGCGAGACAAAGGCCTCCTTGGCCTCACCCTCATTTCACCCCCCCTGTCTAACTAACTAACCCACAGAACAACCTCCCCGTCTAACTAACTAACCCACAGAACAACCCTCCCTCCCTCCCTGTCTAACTAACTAACCCACAGAACACCCTCCCTGCCTAACTAACTAACTAACTAACTAACCCACAGAATATCCTCCCTGTCTAACTAACTATCTAACTTACAGAACAACCTCCCCGTCTAACTAACTAACCCACAGAACAACCCTCCCTCCCTGTCTAACTAACAAACCCACAGAACACCCTCCCTGTCTAACTAACTAACCCACAGAACACCCTCCCTGCCTAACTAACTAACCCACAGAACAACCCTCCCTCCCTGTCTAACTAACAAACCCACAGAACACCCTCCCTGTCTAACTAACTAAACATGAATCCTCCTCTGAGACCCCTCTTGAAGACTCCCCCTTCAAAGGGTGGCAAACTCCAACTGGCCTGTAGGTGACCTCTCCATCTGAGGGTGGAATAAGGTGTAGGGAAATGGGAGATGGGCCGAGAATGCCAAGGTCTCTTTATGACCTTCAGGCTCTACAGGCTCTGTCATAAAGATGTCCTCCAAAGAAGGTGGCTGAGGTTTGGCAACAACCAAAAAAGCTACAGGCTGTGATTTAAAAATACGCTGGGAGAAGTGAGGAGGTGAGACAGTGTTCTCTATGGGGTCAGTGTTCTCTATGGAGTCAGTGTTCTCTATGGAGTCAGTGTTCTCTATGGAGTCAGTGTTCTCTATGGGGTCAGTGTTCTCTATGGGGTCAGTGTTCTCTATGGAGTCAGTGTTCTCTATGGAGTCAGTGTTCTCTATGGGGTCAGTGTTCTCTATGGGGTCAGTGTTCTCTATGGGGTCAGTGTTCTCTATGGGGTCAGTGTTCTCTATGGAGTCAGTGTTCTCTATGGAGTCAGTGTTCTCTATGGGGTCAGTGTTCTCTATGGGGTCAGTGTTCTCTATGGGGTCAGTGTTCTCTATGGGGTCAGTGTTCTCTATGGGGTCAGTGTTCTCTATGGGGTCAGTGTTCTCTATGGGGTCAGTGTTCTCTATGGGGTCAGTGTTCTCTATGGGGTCAGTGTTCTCTATGGGGTCAGTGTTCTCTATGGGGTCAGTGTTCTCTATGGGGTCAGTGTTCTCTATGGAGTCAGTGTTCTCTATGGGGTCAGTGTTCTCTATGGGGTCAGTGTTCTCTATGGGGTCAGTGTTCTCTATGGGGTCAGTGTTCTCTATGGGGTCAGTGTTCTCTATGGGGTCAGTGTTCTCTATGGGGTCAGTGTTCTCTATGGGGTCAGTGTTCTCTATGGGGTCAGTGTTCTCTATGGGGTCAGTGTTCTCTATGGAGTCAGTGTTCTCTATGAGGTCAGTGTTCTCTATGGGGTCAGTGTTCTCTATGGAGTCAGTGTTCTCTATGGGGTCAGTGTTCTCTATGGGGTCAGTGTTCTCTATGGGGTCAGTGTTCTCTATGGGGTCAGTGTTCTCTATGGGGTCAGTGTTCTCTATGGGGTCAGTGTTCTCTATGGGGTCAGTGTTCTCTATGGGGTCAGTGTTCTCTATGGGGTCAGTGTTCTCTATGGGGTCAGTGTTCTCTATGGAGTCAGTGTTCTCTATGGGGTCAGTGTTCTCTATGGGGTCAGTGTTCTCTATGGGGTCAGTGTTCTCTATGGAGTCAGTGTTCTCTATGGGGTCAGTGTTCTCTATGGGGTCAGTGTTCTCTATGGGGTCAGTGTTCTCTATGGGGTCAGTGTTCTCTATGGGGTCAGTGTTCTCTATGGAGTCAGTGTTCTCTATGGGGTCAGTGTTCTCTATGAGGTCAGTGTTCTCTATGGGGTCAGTGTTCTCTATGGAGTCAGTGTTCTCTATGGGGTCAGTGTTCTCTATGGTCAGTGTTCTCTATGGGGTCAGTGTTCTCTATGGTCAGTGTTCTCTATGAGGTCAGTGTTCTCTATGGAGTCAGTGAGGTCAGTGTTCTCTATGAGGTCAGTGATCTCTATGGGGTCAGTGTTCTCTATGGTCAGTGTTCTCTATGAGGTCAGTGATCTCTATGGAGTCAGTGTTCTCTATGAGGTCAGTGTTCTCTATGGAGTCAGTGTTCTCTATGGGGTCAGTGTTCTCTATGGGGTCAGTGTTCTCTATGGGGTCAGTGTTCTCTATGGGGTCAGTGTTCTCTATGGGGTCAGTGTTCTCTATGGAGTCAGTGTTCTCTATGGGGTCAGTGTTCTCTATGGGTCAGTGTTCTCTATGGGGTCAGTGTTCTCTATGGAGTCAGTGTTCTCTATGGGGTCAGTGTTCTCTATGGTCAGTGTTCTTTATGGGTCGTCGACGTGAGGCTGTAAATATTGATGTGATGGCATCTCCACAGGCTCACGTTTACAAGAGAAAAAGTATTCACAGGAAACCAAGGTAGGCCATCAAATTCACACACACACACACACACACACACACACACGGCTCAATATGTCAATGTTTTCAAAAAATGTGATTGAAGATCCTAAGCAGCTTAATGTGGACTGGGTTCTCTCTGTCTATGGGTCCGGTGACATCAATTAAAACAAAGGAAATACCAACATCCACAGGGACTCAATGGCATCCCAGTAAATGCATTGTTGTAACAAGCTCCAAACATCGGTTCTACAGCAATACTCAAAATTCAATGAAAGACGATTTACAGTTTACGGTAACAACAATCATTGTATAAAGTTTTTAAAGCATGTAGGATATCAGATACTGGCAGACAGTAGTCAGATACCTGCTGTAGATTATCAGATACTGGCAGACAGTAGTCAGATACCTGCTGTAGATTATCAGATACTGGCAGCAGTAGTCAGATACCTGCTGTAGATTATCAGATACTGGCAGACAGTAGTCAGATACCTGCTGTAGATTATCAGATACTGGCAGACAGTAGTCCGATACCTGCTGTAGATTATCAGATACTGGCAGACAGTAGTCAGATACCTGCTGTAGATTATCAGATACTGGCAGACAGTAGTCAGATACCTGCTGTAGATTATCAGATACTGGCAGACAGTAGTCCGATACTTGCTGTAGATGATCAGATACTGGCAGACAGTAGTCAGATACCTGCTGTAGATTATCAGATACTGGCAGACAGTAGTCAGATACCTGCTGTAGATTATCAGATACTGGCAGACAGTAGTCAGATACCTGCTGTAGATTATCAGATACTGGCAGACAGTAGTCAGATACCTGCTGTAGATTATCAGATACTGGCAGACAGTAGTCCGATACTTGCTGTAGATGATCAGATACTGGCAGACAGTAGTCAGATACCTGCTGTAGATTATCAGATACTGGCAGACAGTAGTCAGATACCTGCTGTAGATTATCAGATACTGGCAGACAGTAGTCAGATACCTGCTGTAGATTATCAGATACTGGCAGACAGTAGTCCGATACTTGCTGTAGATGATCAGATACTGGCAGACAGTAGTCAGATACCTGCTGTAGATTATCAGATACTGGTCAGACCTGCTGTAGTCAGTCCGATACCTGCTGTAGATTATCAGATACTGGCAGACAGTAGTCCGATACCTGCTGTAGATTATCAGATACTGGCAGACAGTAGTCCGACCTGCTGTAGATTATCAGATACTGGCAGACAGTAGTCCGATACCTGCTGTAGATTATCAGATACTGGCAGACAGTAGTCAGATACCTGCTGTAGATTATCAGATACTGGCAGACAGTAGTCCGATACCTGCTGTAGATTATCAGATACTGGCAGACAGTAGTCAGATACCTGCTGTAGATTATCAGATACTGGCAGACAGTAGTCCGATACGTGCTGTAGGCTAACAATGCTCCAACCCAGACACATTTATGAACCCAGAATCCTAAACATTCACGTTATCCAGAACTGCACATGTATCCTGGTCCATCACTAAAATTTGCATTCCAAATGGCAACCTATTCCCATTATAGTGCACTACTTTTATAGTCATTTCTGACGCAACCATACAGATGGAGGAACTTAATTTGACCTATATTGTTACAGCAAAATAATCCTGCGGCAACAGCCTTTCAATGTTTAGTCGATAAAGTTAAAGGTTTTACTGCTAATAAAAACCAACATGGAGATCATATAGACTCTGGCTCCTGGAGTAGAGTTGAGGGACCTACAGGGAAGAAGCTATAGACAGGCTCAGGGATGTGATATCCTACAGGGAGACTGTAAATAGCAGAGACAGATGTGGTGTACTGGCAGACCAGACCGGATCCAACCTCACGTGATGCTCCAAAGGGAGTAAGGACCAGGCTTAACTACTGTTACAGATGATGTATCACCTACTACTGTGTGACTGTGCGTGTGTGTGTGTGTGTGTGTGTGTGTGTGTGTGTGTGTGTGTGTGTGTGTGTGTGTGTGTGTGTGTGTGTGTGTGTGTGTGTGTGTGTGTGTGTGTGTGTGTGTGTGTGTGTGTGTGTGTGTGTCCGTTATACTGTTACAGGTGGAGCGGATCACCTACAGTACTGTACTGTCCTTCAGTATATACGAGGAGAAGACTTTGACTACCGTTTCATCATTACACAGAACCTACAGATCATGTCCTTTAGTACATTATACAAGCAGACTGAGTCCAACATCCCGTGGGAGTGACTACCGTAACAGTTTGTCCACAGCCTGAGGGGATAAGAGTTTGGCTGCTGTAACATATGGGAGTTTGACTGCTGTAAACTATGGGAGTTTGACTGTTGTAACATATGGGAGTTTGACTGTTGTAACATATGGGAGTTTGACTGTTGTAACACATGGGAGTTTGGCTGCTGTAACATATGGGAGTTTGACTGCTGTAAACTATGGGAGTTTGACTGTTGTAACATATGGGAGTTTGACTGTTGTAACATATGGGAGTTTGACTGTTGCAACATGGGAGTTTGGCTGCTGTAACCTATGGGAGTTTGAATGCCGTACCATATGGGAGTTTGGCTGCTGTAACCTATGGGAGTTTGACTGTTGTAACATATGGGAGTTTGACTGTTGTAACACATGGGAGTTTGACTGTTGCAACATGGGAGTTTGACTGCTGTAACATATGGGAGTTTGACTGCTGTAACATATGGGAGTTTGGCTGCTGTAACCTATGGGAGTTTGACTGTTGTAACATGGGAGTTTGACTGCTGTAACATATGGGAGTTTGACTGTTGTAACACATGGGAGTTTGACTGTTGCAACATGGGAGTTTGACTGCTGTAACATATGGGAGTTTGACTGCTGTAACATATGGGAGTTTGGCTGCTGTAACCTATGGGAGTTTGACTGTTGTAACATATGGGAGTTTGACTGTTGTAACATGGGAGTTTGACTGCTGTAACATATGGGAGTTTGACTGTTGTAACACATGGGAGTTTGACTGTTGTAACACATGGGAGTTTGACTGTTGTAAGCTATGGGAGTTTGACTGTTGTAAGCTATGGGAGTTTGACTGTTGTAACATGGGAGTTTGACTGTTGTAACATGGGAGTTTGACTGCTGTAACCTATGGGAGTTTGACTGCTGTAACATATGGGAGTTTGACTGTTGTAACACATGGGAGTTTGACTGTTGTAACACATGGGAGTTTGACTGTTGTAAGCTATGGGAGTTTGACTGCTGTAACCTATGGGAGTTTGACTGTTGTAACATATGGGAGTTTGACTGTTGTAAGCTATGGGAGTTTGACTGTTGTAAACTATGGGAGTTTGACTGCTGTAACATATGGGAGTTTGACTGCTGTAACATGGGAGTTTGACTGCTGTAACCTATGGGAGTTTGACTGCTGTAACCTATGGGAGTTTGACTGCCTTACCATATGGGAGTTTGACTACTGTAACATGGGAGTTTGACTGCTGTAACACATGCAGCAGATCGCTTACTGTCTGTTAATAAATTATACACGTGTTGTGAATCGTTCAAATACTCTCCAACTTTCAGACAATAGAGGAAGGAGAGGAAGAGTTCAGAGGACACCGTGTCCATGTTAGGACAGTGTCACTCGGACTCCAAGTGACTCTAAAGAACACAACTCCCATGGAAATACGACTCTGTCCTTATATGGACAACGTAGAGATGGGATTCTATCATGACGTCGGGGCTTATTGGTAACTCATATATCTAAATCATCTGTTCACACAAAACTGCTTTAGGAGGGACAATTCTCTGGAAAGTGTATTTCTTATTGACCTATTCTGGTATGTCGGTCTATATGTATGGGATGGAGAGATCGACCAATGAGCCCTGTCCTTGAAGTCCGTTGGTCTAACTCCCACTGGAATATGATGATGAGTCAAATTTCTGTTTTAAAAGAACACAGAGTTCAGACAGTTCAAGCCCGTTTTTCCCAATCCAGGTTCCCGAAGGGCTTAATGATTAGTGAATTAGTTAAATCATGTGCGCTAACTCTGGACTAAAGCAAAACATTGTATTCCTGGAGGTACTCAAGGAAGGGATTGGGAAACACCGGTTTAGCCCAATGTTTGCTCAAATGGTGGGTCAAGAATGACCAACTATTGGGTTTTGGCTGATCCTTTTTTGGTCGTATACTAAGACCCGGGTCTTGTGTAGAAATAGCCTACTGGTTTGGTTTACTTGGTGGGTCACAGAGCTTTTTTTTCCCCAAGAGGTTTTAGAAGGTCATTACACCAACACGCCTGGGAACCTCCGGTCTAGCTGGGGATCCTTCATTCACTGTATATCTTTAGGGGCTGAATCATCAGTCAGGATTGTAAAAGCCCCCTGTGAAACAGAACCAGTCACAGACAGCTAAATATAATGCGTTTTAGGGGGACTCCGCTTCAGTGACGCGCTTTGGAATTTCTGTTATGCCTTGCCTAAAGTCTTGACACATAAATTAAACGACATTCAATTGTGGATATATCCTTAGTTCCATACATGGCAATTAAGTCTGTTGACTATGGAACAACATTTATTCACATCATTTTGAGGTAACCGCTGTAAAGATGTGATATATGACGCCTGGATCTGACTGGCAGCAGTACAGAGTGCGCTTGACTGATGTTTAAGACATATGCACAGTAGTAAATAAAGGGGCATCCCCTTAAAGGTGACTGGAGGGTATCCGTTTCCATAAAGAAAGGACATAGGGGCTGAGTCAGAGAGAGAGGAAAGGAAGGAGGGTAAAAGAGGAGAAGGACAAGGAGAGGAGGGAGGGTAAAAGAGGAGGAGGAGAGGGAAGGAGGGAGGGTAAAAGAGGAGGAGGAGAGGAAAGGAGGGAGGGTAAAAGAGGAGAAGGAGAGGGAAGGAGGGAGGGTAAAAGAGGAGGAGGAGAGGGAAGGAGGGAGGGTAAAAGAGGAGGAGGAGAGGAAAGGAGGGAGGGTAAAAGAGGAGAAGGAGAGGAAAGGAGGGAGGGTAAAAGAGGAGGAGAGGGAAGGAGGGAGGATAAACGAGGAGGAGAGGGAAGGAGGGAGGGTAAAAGAGGAGAAGGAGAGGGAAGGAGGGAGGGTAAACTAGGAGGAGAGGGAAGGAGGGAGGGTAAACGAGGAGGAGAGGGAAGGAGGGAGGGTAAAAGAGGAGAAGGAGAGGGAAGGAGGGAGGATAAATGAGGAGGAGAGGGAAGGAGGGAGGATAAACGAGGAGGAGAGGGAAGGAGGGAGGGTAAACGAGGAGGAGAGGGAAGGAGGGAGGGTAAACGAGGAGGAGGAGAGGAAAGGAGGGAGGGTAAAAGAGGAGGAGGAGAGGAAAGGAGGGAGGGTAAAAGAGGAGAAGAGGAAAGGAGGGAGGGTAAAAGAGGAGAAGGAGAGGAAAGGAGGGAGGGTAAAAGAGGAGAAGGAGAGGGAAGGGGTGAAAAAAGGAAAGAGAGAGGGATATATGGAGGTGGGATTGATGGATGGATAGAAGGATAGAGGAAGAAACTAGGAACATGTACTGTACTCCGGTTCAGTTCTTCAATAAACAACTGCAGGATGCCAGCACACGAAGACAGATAAATGACCTCAGATGCCCAGGAGTCCAGAAGGCCCCTCCCAGGGACTGTACTGTATGGAGGGATGTGAGCAGACAGACAACAAGGTCTGTTCCAGATCCTTTGGGTACAACGCCGTCTCAGCTCTGTCACTTCCCGTGTGGAGCAGCTAGCATAAGCATTCTGTTGGATCTGAAGGAGTGTAGGGAAGGAGGGAGGGAGGGAGGGAGGGAGGGAGGGAGGGAGGGAGGGAGGGAGGGAGGGAGGGAGGGAGGGATCAATTACATAACAGGGCTTGGCAGAGATAGCCACACTAGGGTGCAGGGAGTGTGTGTGTGTGTGTGTGTGTGTGTGTGTGTGTGTGTGTGTGTGTGTGTGTGTGTGTGTGTGTGTGTGTGTGTGTGTGTGTGTGTGTGTGTGTGTGTGTGTGTGTGTGTGTGTGTGTGTGTGTGTGTGTGTGTGTGTGTGTGTGTGTGTGTGTGTGTGTGTGTGTGTGTGTGTGTGTGTGTGTGCGTCTTTGTGCCTATGTGTGTAAGTGTAAGACTCTGTTGTGTCAGCTAATGATCCACGGAATTCCCGGAATGCCGCAGAGAGTGGAGGTCCAGGAGGTCGCCATAGGAACAGAACACACTGGGGTCTGTCTGGTTGGTGGAAGGTTCTGAGCTCTAACAAACTGGCTATTGTTTTCCCTGTCAGTGGTCCTTCCGTCCTCAATACAACATACACACGTTTGTTTTTAGGAACAAATTGTTTTTGTTTTTGGGGTCAGAGGCTTGTGCCAGCAGATCATCCCTGAGGGCAGCCAGCCATAGAGTGATACGTCTAATGATATTATATTAGTGATAATCAGGAACACAGGAAAAACACCAGGAGTTTTGCATGACTTCAAAACAGAGTATTTGTGTTTGTGTGTTTGTATGTATGTGCGTGTGTGTGTGTGTGTTCGTGTGTATGTATGTGCGTGCGTGTGTGTGTGTGTGTGTGTTCGTGTGTATGTATGTGTGTGTGTGTGTTTGTGTGTATGTGTGTGTGTGTGTGTGTGTGTTCGTGTGTATGTGTGTGTGTGTGTGTGTGTGTGTGTGTGTGTGTGTGTTCGTGTGTATGTATGTGCGTGCGTGTGTGTGTGTGTGTGTGTGTGTGTGTGTGTGTTCGTGTGTATGTATGTGTGTGTGTGTGTTTGTGTGTATGTGTGTGTGTGTGTGTGTGTGTTCGTGTGTATGTGTGTGTGTGTGTGTGTGTGTGTGTGTGTGTGTGTGTGTGTGTGTGTGTGTGTGTGTGTGTGTGTGTGTGTGTGTGTATGTGTGTGTATGTGTGTGTGTGTGTGTGCGTGTGCGTGTGCGTGTGCGTGTGCGTGTGCGTGTGCGTGTGCGTGTGTGTGTATGTGTGTGTGTGTGTGTGTGTGTGTGTGTGTGTGTGTGTGTGTGTGTGTGTGTGTGTGTGTGTGTGTGTGTGTGTGTGTGTGTGTGTGTGTGTGAAACTAGACGTGAGATATTAGTGCATGAAAAATCATGCAGGAAAAACTTTGACTAATTGTTCCAAGCTGTTGGTGTCTTTTTCCCACAGTAATAATCTGTCACAGTTTGTATTAATAATGATGGAGTGTCTTAAATATGGCTACTCACTATGATTTAGAGAGAATGAGAGAGAGAGATGAGAGAGAGAAAGAGAGAGAGAGAGAAAGAGAGAAAGAGAGAGAGGATGAGAAAGAGAGAGAGAGAGAAAGAGAGAGAGGATGAGAAAGAGAGAGAGAGAGAGAGAGAGAGAGAGAGAGAGAGAGAGAGAGAGAGAGAGAGAGAGAGAGAGAGAGAGAGAAAGATAAAGAGAGAAAGAGATCAAGACAGAAAGAGAGCAAGACAGAAAGATAGAGGGAGAGAAAGAGAATACGAGAGAAAGAGAGAGAGAGAGAGAGACAGAGAGAGAGAGCAAGCGAGACAGAAACAGAGAGATACAGGGAGAGAAAGAGAATAGAGAGGAGAGGGAGAGGGAGTGCGAGAAAGAGGTAGAAAAAGACAGAGAATGTGAAAGCAAATGGGAGAAACACAAAGAAACAATATTTTCTAACTCAAGACAGTTCTGCACAAATTAATAATTGACCATATATCCCATGTAAAGGGTGGCAGGCAGTCTAGTGGTTAAGAGCGTTGTGCCAGTATCAGAAATGTCGCTGGTTCAACTCCCTGAGCTGACTAGGTGACAAATCTGTCGATGTGCCCTCAATTGCTGCTGTAAATAGTTCTGAATAAGGGTATCGAGTAAAATGGAAATGGTTGGCATGATATTAACCACAACCGTCTGTATTGACAAAAGTTTTAGTGCAAACTGAGTACACTGGCATTGTCCCAAATTGAGCCCTTACTGCGCACATAATACATGGGCCCTGGTCAAAGTAGTTTACCGCATAGGACAAACCACTGTCTGGGTGGCAGACTTGTCTACTGCTAAGAACCCAACGAAGAGAGAACTGAACGGTTGTGCAGTTAATCAAAATGGTGTGTCTAACTAATGGAAAACGCTTGACGTCCGTGCAACTGACATTTCTGGCTTGCGTGCTACTTCCTCGGACCCACGTCACACCTCTCCTCAGCTCCTCATCTGTAAGCTGTTAGAGCCTGTCTCTCTGTGTGGTGGAGTGGACTTATAAACAACACTTTCCTGCTGATGCTGGTGTTGCTGCATGTTGATTTGGTTGAAGGACTTTGTGGCTCTACAACTTATTGTGTTGGTGGAATGAACTGGCTTTGGATTGGCTGACTGCTGATTCTGGTCTAAATTGGTGTTATTGGTGATCTAGTCTGGTTCTAACTGGCTGGTTCTGCTGATTCTGGTCTAAATTGGTGTTATTGGTGATCTAGTCTGGTTCTAACTGGCTGGTTCTGCTGATTCTGGTCTATATTGGTGTTATTGGTGATCTAGTCTGGTTCTACCTGGCTGGTTCTGCTGATTCTGGTCTAAATTGGTGTTATTGGTGATCTAGTCTGGTTCTAACTGGCTGGTTCTGCTGATTCTGGTCTAAATTGGTGTTATTGGTGATCTAGTCTGGTTCTACCTGGCTGGTTCTGCTGATTCTGGTCTAAATTGGTGTTATTGGTGATCTAGTCTGGTTCTAACTGGCTGGTTCTGCTGATTCTGGTCTAAAATTGGTGATCTAGTCTGGTTCTACCTGGCTGGTTCTGCTGATTCTGGTCTATATTGGTGTTATTGGTGATCTAGTCTGGTTCTAACTGGCTGGTTCTGCTGATTCTGGTCTATATTGGTGTTATTGGTGATCAAGTCTGGTTCTAACTGGCTGGTTCTGCTGATTCTGGTCTAAATTGGTGTTATTGGTGATCTAGTCTGGTTCTAACTGGCTGGTTCTGCTGATTCTGGTCTATATTGGTGTTATTGGTGATCTAGTCTGGTTCTAACTGGCTGGTTCTGCTGATTCTGGTCTAAATTGGTGTTATTGGTGATCTAGTCTGGTTCTAACTGGCTGGTTCTGCTGATTCTGGTCTAAATTGGTGTTATTGGTGATCTAGTCTGGTTCTAACTGGCTGGTTCTGCTGATTCTGGTCTAAATTGGTGTTATTGGTGATCTAGTCTGGTTCTACCTGGCTGGTTCTGCTGATTCTGGTCTAAATTGGTGTTATTGGTGATCTAGTCTGGTTCTAACTGGCTGGTTCTGCTGATTCTGGTCTAAATTGGTGTTATTGGTGATCTAGTCTGGTTCTACCTGGCTGGTTCTGCTGATTCTGGTCTATATTGGTGTTATTGGTGATCTAGTCTGGTTCTAACTGGCTGGTTCTGCTGATTCTGGTCTAAATTGGTGTTATTGGTGATCTAGTCTGGTTCTAACTGGCTGGTTCTGCTGATTCTGGTCTATATTGGTGTTATTGGTGATCTAGTCTGGTTCTAACTGGCTGGTTCTGCTGATTCTGGTCTAAATTGGTGTTATTGGTGATCTAGTCTGGTTCTAACTGGCTGGTTCTGCTGATTCTGGTCTAAATTGGTGTTATTGGTGATCTAGTCTGGTTCTAACTGGCTGGTTCTGCTGATTCTGGTCTATATTGGTGTTATTGGTGATCTAGTCTGGTTCTAACTGGCTGGTTCTGCTGATTCTGGTCTATATTGGTGTTATTGGTGATCTAGTCTGGTTCTAACTGGCTGGTTCTGCTGATTCTGGTCTAAATTGGTGTTATTGGTGATCTAGTCTGGTTCTAACTGGCTGGTTCTGCTGATTCTGGTCTAAATTGGTGTTATTGGTGATCTAGTCTGGTTCTAACTGGCTGGTTCTGCTGATTCTGGTCTATATTGGTGTTATTGGTGATCTAGTCTGGTTCTAACTGGCTGGTTCTGCTGATTCTGGTCTATATTGGTGTTATTGGTGATCTAGTCTGGTTCTAACTGGCTGGTTCTGCTGATTCTGGTCTAAATTGGTGTTATTGGTGATCTAGTCTGGTTCTAACTGGCTGGTTCTGCTGATTCTGGTCTATATTGGTGTTATTGGTGATCTAGTCTGGTTCTAACTGGCTGGTTCTGCTGATTCTGGTCTATATTGGTGTTATTGGTGATCTAGTCTGGTTCTAACTGGCTGGTTCTGCTGATTCTGGTCTAAATTGGTGTTATTGGTGATCTAGTCTGGTTCTAACTGGCTGGTTCTGCTGATTCTGGTCTAAATTGGTGTTATTGGTGATCTAGTCTGGTTCTAACTGGCTGGTTCTGCTGATTCTGGTCTAAATTGGTGTTATTGGTGATCTAGTCTGGTTCTAACTGGCTGGTTCTGCTGATTCTGGTCTAAATTGGTGTTATTGGTGATCTAGTCTGGTTCTAACTGGCTGGTTCTGCTGATTCTGGTCTAAATTGGTGTTATTGGTGATCTAGTCTGGTTCTAACTGGCTGGTTCTGCTGATTCTGGTCTAAATTGGTGTTATTGGTGATCTAGTCTGGTTCTAACTGGCTGGTTCTGCTGATTCTGGTCTAAATTGGTGTTATTGGTGTTCAAGTCTGGTTCTAACTGGCTGGTTCTGCTGATTCTGGTCTATATTGGTGTTATTGGTGATCTAGTCTGGTTCTAACTGGCTGGTTCTGCTGATTCTGGTCTATATTGGTGTTATTGGTGTTCAAGTCTGGTTCTAACTGGCTGGTTCTGCTGATTCTGGTCTAAATTGGTGTTATTGGTGATCTAGTCTGGTTCTAACTGGCTGGTTCTGCTGATTCTGGTCTAAATTGGTGTTATTGGTGATCTAGTCTGGTTCTAACTGGCTGGTTCTGCTGATTCTGGTCTAAATTGGTGTTATTGGTGATCTAGTCTGGTTCTAACTGGCTGGTTCTGCTGATTCTGGTCTAAATTGGTGTTATTGGTGATCTAGTCTGGTTCTAACTGGCTGGTTCTGCTGATTCTGGTCTAAATTGGTGTTATTGGTGATCTAGTCTGGTTCTAACTGGCTGGTTCTGCTGATTCTGGTCTAAATTGGTGTTATTGGTGATCTAGTCTGGTTCTAACTGGCTGGTTCTGCTGATTCTGGTCTAAATTGGTGTTATTGGTGATCTAGTCTGGTTCTAACTGGCTGGTTCTGCTGATTCTGGTCTAAATTGGTGTTATTGGTGATCTAGTCTGGTTCTAACTGGCTGGTTCTGCTGATTCTGGTCTAAATTGGTGTTATTGGTGATCTAGTCTGGTTCTAACTGGCTGGTTCTGCTGATTCTTCTGGTCTAAACTGGCTGGTTTGGTGTTATTGGTGTTCAAGTCTGGTTCTAACTGGCTGGTTCTGCTGATTCTGGTCTATATTGGTGTTATTGGTGATCTAGTCTGGTTCTAACTGGCTGGTTCTGCTGATTCTGGTCTCTATTGGTGTTATTGGTGTTCAAGTCTGGTTCTAACTGGCTGGTTCTGCTGATTCTGGTCTAAATTGGTGTTATTGGTGATCTAGTCTGGTTCTAACTGGCTGGTTCTGCTGATTCTGGTCTAAATTGGTGTTATTGGTGTTCAAGTCTGGTTCTAACTGGCTGGTTCTGCTGATTCTGGTCTATATTGGTGTTATTGGTGATCTAGTCTGGTTCTAACTGGCTGGTTCTGCTGATTCTGGTCTCTATTGGTGTTATTGGTGTTCAAGTCTGGTTCTAACTGGCTGGTTCTGCTGATTCTGGTCTATATTGGTGTTATTGGTGATCTAGTCTGGTTCTAACTGGCTGGTTCTGCTGATTCTGGTCTAAATTGGTGTTATTGGTGATCTAGTCTGGTTCTAACTGGCTGGTTCTGCTGATTCTGGTCTAAATTGGTGTTATTGGTGATCTAGTCTGGTTCTAACTGGCTGGTTCTGCTGATTCTGGTCTAAATTGGTGTTATTGGTGATCTAGTCCGGTTCTAACTGGCTGGTTCTGCTGATTCTGCTCTAAATTGGTGTTATTGGTGATCTAGTCTGGTTCTAACTGGCTGGTTCTGCTGATTCTGGTCTAAATTGGTGTTATTGGTGATCTAATCTGGTTCTAACTGGCTGGTTCTGCTGATTCTGGTCTAAATTGGTGTTATTGGTGATCTAGTCTGGTTCTAACTGGCTGGTTCTGCTGATTCTGGTCTAAATTGGTGTTATTGGTGTTCAAGTCTGGTTCTAACTGGCTGGTTCTGCTGATTCTGGTCTATATTGGTGTTATTGGTGATCTAGTCTGGTTCTAACTGGCTGGTTCTGCTGATTCTGGTCTATATTGGTGTTATTGGTGTTCAAGTCTGGTTCTAACTGGCTGGTTCTGCTGATTCTGGTCTAAATTGGTGTTATTGGTGATCTAGTCTGGTTCTAACTGGCTGGTTCTGCTGATTCTGGTCTAAATTGGTGTTATTGGTGATCTAGTCTGGTTCTAACTGGCTGGTTCTGCTGATTCTGGTCTAAATTGGTGTTATTGGTGATCTAGTCTGGTTCTAACTGGCTGGTTCTGCTGATTCTGGTCTAAATTGGTGTTATTGGTGTTCAAGTCTGGTTCTAACTGGCTGGTTCTGCTGATTCTGGTCTATATTGGTGTTATTGGTGATCTAGTCTGGTTCTAACTGGCTGGTTCTGCTGATTCTGGTCTATATGGGTGTTATTGGTGTTCAAGTCTGGTTCTAACTGGCTGGTTCTGCTGATTCTGGTCTAAATTGGTGTTATTGGTGATCTAGTCTGGTTCTAACTGGCTGGTTCTGCTGATTCTGGTCTAAATTGGTGTTATTGGTGATCTAGTCTGGTTCTAACTGGCTGGTTCTGCTGATTCTGGTCTAAATTGGTGTTATTGGTGATCTAGTCTGGTTCTAACTGGCTGGTTCTGCTGATTCTGGTCTATATTGGTGTTATTGGTGATCTTGTCTGGTTCTAACTGGCTTGTTCTGCTGATTCTGGTCTAAATTGGTGTTATTGGTGATCTAGTCTGGTTCTACCTGGCTGGTTCTGCTGATTCTGGTCTAAATTGGTGTTATTGGTGATCTAGTCTGGTTCTAACTGGCCTGTTCTGCTGATTCTGGTCTATATTGGTGTTATTGGTGATCTAGTCTGGTTCTACCTGGCTGGTTCTACTGATTCTGGTCTAAATTGGTGTTATTGGTGATCTAGTATGGTTCTAACTGGTTGACTGCTGATTCTGGTCTAACGTGGTGTTATTGGTGATCTAGTCTGGTTCTAACTGGTTGACTGGCAGCTGACATAAAGGCAAAGAGGAAACCAAAAGTCTACCACAGAGATGTGTGGGCTATGAACATTGAACCAAACCATAGGCCTTGAGACGGTTTATTGACACTGTATATGTGTAGGTATATGGAAACTATAGGGTGACAGGTAGCCTAGAGGTTAATAAGAGCTTTGGTCCTGTAACTGAAAGGTTTTGAATCCATGAGCTGATTAGATTAAAAATATGTTGATGTGCACATGAGCATGACACTTAACCCGAATGGCTCTAAGGTCGCTGTCAGTAATGTCTGATCCCTGGTGGGGACTCTCCTCTCCGAGGGTGCCAAACAAGAATAGTTTCCAATGCATATAATATACTTTGACATGTGTGAAATAGGACAAATGTAAAAACCCACCTGATTAATATAATTTACACTTAATACTGTCTGGTTTAAGTGAAGCGTATGACCCAGTAGACTTATTTTAACAGGCCTGGCATCCATTAAACCTGTTCCTTCAGCTCTGTGGTGCTGCTGTGGTTCCTATGGAGACCGACTCCCCGTCAGCCGTGACAAGCTTCCTGGTAATGTATTCGACACATGTTCCATCCACCCGAAAAAAGGTTCTACAGATGCACCATTGAGAACATCCTGACTGGTTGCATCACCGCTTGGTATGGCAACTGCTTAGCATCCGACCGCAAGGCGCTCCAGAGGGTAATGTGTTAGGCCCTCGTACAACACTAGAGGCCAAGCGTCCTGCCATCCAGGACCTCTATACGGGGTGGTGTCAGAGGAAGGCCCTAAAAATGGTCAAAGACTCCTGCCACCCTAGTCAAAGACTCTGCTATGGCAAGTAGTATCGATGGACCACTTCTGGAACCAAAGGGCTCCTTAGCAGTTAGTCAAGCGGCTACCTGGACTATTTGCACTGACCCCTTATTTTCATTTGTATTTATTGTAATTCTTCCCCACTGACTCTCTTGGTAGGTTGGCCCCCTCTACATACTGTATCTACCTCCATCACTCCAGTATCCCTGTATATATTATGTTTACCCCTATACATACTGTATCCACCTCCATCACTCCAGTATCCCTGTATATATTATGTTTACCCCTATACATACTGTATCCACCTCCATCACTCCAGTATCCCTGTATATAGTATGTTTACCCCTATACATACTGTATCCACCTCCATCACTCCAGTATCCCTGTATATATTATGTTTACCCCTATACATACTGTATCCACCTCCATCACTCCAGTATCCCTGTATATAGTATGTTTACCCCTTTACATACTGTATCCACCTCCATCACTCCAGTATCCCTATATATAGTAAGTGTACCCCTATACATACTGTATCTACCACCATGTGTGTATAGGGGTAAACATACTATATACAGGGTCAGTTCAGTACCATATTTACAATGTACAGGGATACTGGGAGACTAGTCAGGATAGAGGCAAAGATGAACAGAGCAAAGTACAAAGAGATCCTTGATGAAAACCTGCTCCAGTGCTCAGGACCTCAAACTGGGGCGAAGGATCACCTTCCAACAGGACAACGATCCTAAGCACATAGCCAAGACAACGCAGGAGTGGCTTCGGATCAAGTCTCTGAATGTCCTTGAGTGGCCCAGCCAGAGCCCGGACTTGAACCCGATCAAACATCTCTGGAGAGACCTGAAAATAGCTGTGAAGCAACGCTCCCCATCCAACCTGACAAAGCTTGAGAGGATCAGTAGAGAAGAGGATCAGTAGAGAAGAGGATCAGTAGAGAAGAGGATCAGTAGAGAAAATGATCAGTAGAGAAGAGGATCAGTAGAGAAGAGGATCAGTAGAGAAAAGGATCAGTAGAGAAGGGGATCAGTAGAGAAGAGGATCAGTAGAGAAGAGGATCAGTAGAGAAGAGGATCAGTAGAGAAGAGGATCAGTAGAGAAGAGGATCAGTAGAGAAGAGGATCCGTAGAGAAGAGGATCCGTAGAGAAGAGGATCAGTAGAGAAGAGGATCAGTAGAGAAGAGGATCCGTAGAGAAGAGGATCAGTAGAGAAGAGGATCAGTAGAGAAGAGGATCAGTAGAGAAGAGGATCAGTAGAGAAGAGGATCAGTAGAGAAGAGGATCAGTAGAGAAGAGGATCAGTAGAGAAGAGGATCAGTAGAGAAGAGGATCAGTAGAGAAGAGGATCAGTAGAGAAGAGGATCAGTAGATAAGAGGATCAGTAGAGAAGAGGATCAGTAGAAGAGGATCCGTAGAGAAGGGGATCAGTAGAGAAGGGGATCAGTAGAGAAGAGGATCAGTAGAGAAGAGGATCAGTAGAGAAGAGGATCAGTAGAGAAGAGGATCAGTAGAGAAAAGGATCAGTAGAGAAGATGATCAGTAGAGAAGAGGATCAGTAGAGAAGAGGATCCGTAGAGAAGAGGATCAGTAGAGAAGAGGATCAGTAGAGAAGAGGATCAGTAGAGAAGAGGATCAGTAGAGAAGAGGATCAGTAGAGAAGAGGATCAGTAGAGAAGAGGATCAGTAGAGAAGGGGATCAGTAGAGTAGAGGATCAGTAGAGAAGGGGATCAGTAGAGAAGAGGATCAGTAGAGAAGGGGATCAGTAGATAAGAGGATCAGTAGAGAAGGGGATCAGTAGATAAGAGGATCAGTAGAGAAGAGGATCAGTAGAGAAGAGGATCAGTAGAGAAGAGGATCAGTAGAGAAGGGGATCAGTAGAGAAGAGGATCAGTAGAGAAAAGGATCAGTAGAGAAGAGGATCAGTAGAGAAAAGGATCAGTAGAGAAGAGGATCAGTAGAGAAGAGGATCAGTAGAGAAGAGGATCAGTAGAGAAGAGGATCAGTAGAGAAAAGGATCAGTAGAGAAGAGGATCAGTAGAGAAGAGGATCAGTAGAGAAGAGGATCAGTAGAGAAGAGGATCAGTAGAGAAGAGGATCAGTAGAGAAGGGGATCAGTAGAGAAGAGGATCAGTAGAGAAGAGGATCCGTAGAGAAGAGGATCAGTAGAGAAGAGGATCAGTAGAGAAGGGGATCAGTAGAGAAGAGGATCAGTAGAGAAGAGGATCAGTAGAGAAAAGGATCAGTAGAGAAGAATGGGAACTCCCCAAATACATCTTGTAGTGTCATACCCAAGAAGACTCGAGGCTGTAATCACTGCCAAAGCCGCTTCAACAAAGTACTAAGTAAAGGGTTTGAATGCTTATGTAAATGTAATATTTCAGTTTTTATTTTTTAAATCCTGTTTTTGCTTTGTCGTTATGGGGTATTTTGTGTAGATTGATGAGAAAAAGAAAAACCAAACAATTTAATCCATTTTAGAATAAGGCTGTAACCTAACCAAATGTGGAAAAAGTCAAAGGGGTCTGAAAACTTTCCAAAGGCACTCTATGTTGTCCTAAGACAAAGATAGTAGAATCTGATTCACTGCTGTAATGGCTACCAAAGATGCTTCCACCAGGTATTGACTCTGGGGGGTGAAGACATGCAATCGAGACATTTTAGTTGTTGTTTTTTATGTGGAGTAGGTTGTGTACGGATTTTTAAAAAATTAAATACCTTTTTAGATTTAATTTTAAGATAGCAAAATGTTTTTAAAAATGTCACTCTTTATAGGCACTATAAGTCACGTTAATACTGGGTCATGATTACGGTTATTGATAGGAATTTTCACTGAGGCATCCCTCATTGTCAGGGCACAATAATGCCATCTAAAATATTTTTCACTCACTTTTACGAAAGCAT
Organism: Oncorhynchus keta; assembly: GCF_023373465.1. Lineage (NCBI taxonomy): Eukaryota > Metazoa > Chordata > Actinopteri > Salmoniformes > Salmonidae > Oncorhynchus > Oncorhynchus keta. Next base: position 40,722,490 of record NC_068428.1, read on the forward strand.
CTCTCTTGGCTCTAGGCTTTCCACAACAGTCTAGGCCAGCCGGTCCTCCCACACCACCATCTGTTAGAGAGACTAGAAGGGGGAAGGAGGGAGGGAAAAAAAACACAACAATGAGAGGAAGAGAAAGAGGAAATGATTCCCAGAATGCACAGAATGATTTATATGATTCTGACGTTCTATAATAGAACGCCATTCATCAGTGGTGATATTGACTCACGTTATGGTTCTCCAGAATCATTCCAAATTGCTAACTTATCGGTCTGATACATAGAAGTAAATACATGGAAATGTGATGTTAGGGGAAAATACATTCAGAGTTGTATCATTACTGAATTCTGGAAATGACAGCGTATGAATGCATCCAGCAGGACTTGACCTCAGTCATATAACGAGAACTTAATGTCAAGGAAGCCCATAAAAATGTGGTCCTTCTGTGGCTCAGTTGGTAGAGCATGGCGCTTGTAACGCCAGGGTAGTGGGTTCGATTCCCGGGACCACCCATACGTAGAATGTATGCACACATGACTGTAAGTCGCTTTGGATAAAAGCGTCAGCTAAATGACATATATTATTATATATTATATATTATAAAAGGCCTTTGAACGCTCACAAATTACTTCAAAATTGGACTGAAATCAAAAGTAAATATATTAATTATGGCAATCACTGTCATCTAATATGATATGGTTCTAAGGAAGCTGGGGAAGCTGGGGAAGCTGGGGAAGCTGTGGAAGCTGGGGAAGCTGTGGGGGACCCAATCAGCTAACACTAATTGACATTTTATGAACTATCACTGACTTCATAGTATGAAATACAGCCCTGTGATCCCAATCGCAACAAAAACTTGTTGGCAGTTTGCATTTTATTACGAGGATGTTTGAGTCCCATTTTCTTAATGTGGATGTTTGTTGTTGTTGGGGGGTGTCTTTTTCAGCATGGATGATGTCACCCCAAAGCAACGATGACTTGTAGACCAGGCCAGATCCCAGAGATGATGAATAGATACCTGCACACCGTTGAAGGCTCCCGCAGTTTTATTGAGCAGCGTTTCAAATCTAAGGTCTCCGTCAGGCACAGAATTATAACGTGAAATTAGAATTAGTCTGCAGTTGTGTCCTAAATGGCAACCTATTCTCCATATAGTGTGAGGATGTTAAACAGACCCCTTTTGGCCATGGTCAAAAGTTGTGCACTAAATCACTTCAAATTGTATTTGTCACATGCGCTGAAAACAACAGGTGTAGGTAGACCTTACAGTGAAATAATTACTTACAAGCCATTAAACCAACAATGCAGTTTAAAGTAAAAAATAAATAAGTAAAAAAATCATAATAATAATTAAAGAGCAGCAATAAAATAACAGTAGAGAGGCTATATACAGAGGGAATAGTGTTTCATTTAGGTGTCTCCCTGAATAATCTGTTACTCCCCGAGGGTCCTGAATAATCTGTTACTCCCCGAGGGTCCTGAATAATCTGTTACTCCCCGAGGGTTCTGAATAATCTGTTACTCCCCGAGGGTCCTGAATAATCTGTTACTCCCCGAGGGTCCTGAATAATCTGTTACTCCCCGAGGGTTCTGAATAATCTGTTACTCCCCGAGGGTCCTGAATAATCTGTTACTCCCCGAGGGTCCTGAATAATCTGTTACTCCCCGAGGGTCCTGAATAATCTGTTACTCCCCGAGGGTCCTGAATAATCTGTTTACTCCCCGAGGGTCCTGAATAATCTGTTACTCCCCGAGGGTCCTGAATAATCTGTTACTCCCCGAGGGTCCTGAATAATCTGTTACTCCCCGAGGGTCCTGAATAATCTGTTACTCCCCGAGGGTTCTGAATAATCTGTTACTCCCCGAGGGTCCTGAATAATCTGTTACTCCCCGAGGGTCCTGAATAATCTGTTACTCCCCGAGAGTCCTGAATAATCTGTTACTCCCCGAGGATCCTGAATAATCTGTTACTCTCTGAGGGTCCTGAATAATCTGTTACTCCCCGAGGATCCTGAATAATCTGTTACTCCCCGAGGATCCTGAATAATCTGTTACTCCTCGAGGGTCCTGAATAATCTGTTACTCCTCGAGGGTCCTAAATAGTCTGTTACTACCCGAGGGTCCTGAAAGTACATCCGTGATGATATGAAATGTACTACCTAGCTAGACCTCTGACTGCCAGACTACTATAATTACACCATGAACAGTGTGTGTGTGTGTGTGTGTGTGTGTGTGTGTGTGTGTGTGTGTGTGTGTGTGTGTGTGTGTGTGTGTGTGTGTGTGTGTGTGTGTGTGTGTGTGTGTGTGTGTGTGTGTGTGTGTGTGTGTGTGTGTGATGCACTGAAGCAGACTGTTGCATTATGGAGCTGTTGAGGAAATGAGAGATTGGCTCTTTCTCCTACTTCCAGTGTGTTATGAGGTGGAAGCAAGAAGGGCATTAATATGAGGTTCCTCCACTCTTCTGTGAAGGCTTTCCACTAGATGTTGGAACATTGCTGCGGGGACTTGCTTACATTCAACTACAAGAGCAGTAGTGAGGTTGGCACTGATGTTGGGCGATTGGGCCTGGCTCACAGTCGGATTTTCTATTCATCCCAAAGGTGTTTGATGGGGTTGAGGTCAGGGCTCTGTGCAGGCCAGTCAAGTTCTTCCACACCAATCCCAACAAACGATTTCTGTATGGACCTCGCTTTGTGCATTTTTTTTCTTCTTTTTTTTTGTCCCAGAAAAGTCAATTGAGAAAAAGTGCATTTTTGTATTGAGGATGGAAGCAAAACATCAATCACTGATTGATATGTGTATCCTGCCTATACTGAGTTACTTTCCTATTGCCAATGATTTAGATATTGCATACTTGGTGGCAAGCCAAAGCATTTCATAGCTTCCCGTCAACGGTGCTTGTCAATGAAGGGAGTAATGTGATATTGCATTTTATATCCTCGGGGCCACATCACAAAAAAGTTACAACAAGGTGTCGACAGTGTGAATTAGTGTTGTACACTGAGGGTTGTTGTCTTCAGATCACTGAGGGTTGTTGACTTCAGATCACTGAGGGTTGTTGTCGTCAGACTGCTGAGGGTTGTTGTTGTCAGATCACTGAGGGTTGTTGTCTTCAGATCACTGAGGGTTGTTGTTGTCAGATCACTGAGGGTTGTTGTCATCAGATCACTGAGGGTTGTTGTTGTCAGATCACTGAGGGTTGTTGTTGTCAGATCACTGAGGGTTGTTGTCTTCAGATCACTGAGGGTTGTTGTTGTCAGATCACTGAGGGTTGTTGTCATCAGATCACTGAGGGTTGTTGTCGTCAGACCGCTGAGGGTTGTTGTCTTCAGATCACTGAGGGTTGTTGTTGTCAGATCACTGAGGGTTGTTGTCTTCAGACCGCTTAGGGTTGTTGTCGTCAGGTCACTGAGGGTTGTTGTCTTCAGATCAATGAGGGTTGTTGTCTTCAGATCACTGAGGGTTGTTGTTGTCAGATCACTGAGGGTTGTTGTCGTCAGACTGCTGAGGGTTGTTGTCTTCAGATCACTGAGGGTTGTTGTCGTCAGATCACTGAGGGTTGTTGTCGTCAGACTGCTGAGGGTTGTTGTCTTCAGATCACTGAGGGTTGTTGTTGTCAGATCACTGAGGGTTGTTGTTGTCAGATCACTGAGGGTTGTTGTCTTCAGACCGCTGAGGGTTGTTGTCGTCAGTTCACTGAGGGTTGTTGTCTTCAGATCACTGAGGGTTGTTGTCTTCAGATCACTGAGGGTTGTTGTCGTCAGATCACTGAGGGTTGTTGTCTTCAGATCACTGAGGGTTGTTGTTGTCAGATCACTGAGGGTTGTTGTCTTCAGATCACTGAGGGTTGTTGTCTTCAGATCACTGAGGGTTGTTGTCTTCAGATCACTGAGGGTTGTTGTCGTCAGACTGCTGAGGGTTGTTGTCTTCAGATCACTGAGGGTTGTTGTTGTCAGATCACTGAGGGTTGTTGTTGTCAGATCAGTGAGGGTTGTTGTCTTCAGATCACTGAGGGTTGTTGTTGTCAGATCACTGAGGGTTGTTGTCTTCAGATCACTGAGGGTTGTTGTTGTCAGATCACTGAGGGTTGTTGTCTTCAGATCACTGAGGGTTGTTGTCGTCAGATCACTGAGGGTTGTTGTCTTCAGATCACTGAGGGTTGTTGTTGTCAGATCACTGAGGGTTGTTGTCGTCAGACTGCTGAGGGTTGTTGTCTTCAGACCACTGAGGGTTGTTGTCTTCAGACCGCTGAGGGTTGTTGTCTTCAGACCGCTGAGGGTTGTTGTCGTCAGACCGCTGAGGGTTGTTGTCGTCAGACCGCTGAGGGTTGTTGTCGTCAGATCACTGAGGGTTGTTGTCGTCAGATCACTGAGGGTTGTTGTCGTCAGATCGCTGAGGGTTGTTGTCGTCAGAACCCGGGGGGGTTGTGTCAGAACACCACTGTGGTGTCAGAACACTGAGGGTTGGTGTCAGAACACCACTGTGGTGTCAGAACACTGAGGGTTGGTGTCAGAACACTGAGGGTTGGTGTCAGAACACTGAGGGTTGGTGTCGTCAGTGTGTGTGTGTGTGTGTGTGTGTGTGTGTGTGTGTGTGTGTGTGTGTGTGTGTGTGTGTGTGTGTGTGTGTGTGTGTGTGTGTGTGTGTGTGTGTGTGTGTGTGTGTGTGTGTGTGTGTGTGTGTGTGTGTTTGTGTTTCCACAGGAAAATGACAAACATTTAATCGTTATTAGGAGGATATAAACCCAGTCACATCAAAAAACATCAACATACAGTACCAATCACTACCAATCAATACCAATAATTACCAATCACTACCAATCAATACCAATAATTACCAATCACTACCAATCAATACCAATAATTACCAATCACTACCAATCAATACCAATAATTACCAATCACTACCAATCAATACCAATAATTACCAATCATTACCAATAATTACCAATCAATACCAATCATTACCAATCAATACCAATCAATACAAATCATTACCAATCAATACCAATCATTACCAATCATTACCAATCAATACAAATCATTACCAATCAATAATAATCCATACAAATTATTACCAATCAATACCAATCACTACCAATCAATACAAATCATTACCAATCAACACCAATCATTACCAATCAATACCAATCAATACCAATTAATATCAATCAATACCAATCACTACCAATGACTACCAATCAATACCAATCACTACCAATCAATACCAATCAATACCAATCAATACCAATCACTACCAATCACTACCAATCAATACCAATCAATACCAATCGCTACCAATCAATACCAATCAATACCAATCAATTCCAATTAATATCAATCAATACCAATCACTACCAATGACTACCAATCAATACCAATCACTACCAATCAATACCAATCAATACCAATCAATACCAATCACTACCAATCAATACCAATCAATACCAATCAACACCAATCATTACCAATCAATACCAATCAATACCAATCAATACCAATTAATATCAATCAATACCAATCACTACCAATGACTACCAATCAATACCAATCACTACCAATCAATACCAATCAATACCAATCAATACCAATCACTACCAATCACTACCAATCAATCCCAATCAATACCAATCGCTACCAATCAATACCAATCAATTCCAATCATTACCAATCATTACAAATCAATACCAATCACCATGACATTTCCCATGACGTTTACCAGAAGAGAAACATACAAATGTTTCCTGGGTTACAGCCAATGTGTTTATTAATGTGAACACGTACACATCATATCAGCCTGGAAGTGGAGGCACCTGAATTTAGTACGTCACCTTCCTTCAGGGAATGTTTGTGATTTGTCAAGATGAAACCACTAATTGTTTAACGCCTGAACACTTTCAAACCTCCACCTAACAAACACCCATCTGTGTGACCTTTCATATGAAAGAACATTCCTCCAACTGTCTCAAAACAACACCGGTCCCTACATGCCTTGCTACCAAAAACAGTGGATTCTGTGGTGGAGATGTTACAAAGGTTGCCACAGCAACATTAGTTTATTCAGATGACGGACAGGTTACCAAATCTAATCGCCCCTCTGAGATAAAACTCTCTCTTTACTCTAAAGACTACATGGGATTCAGACTTTCTCTCTCTCTCTCTCTCTCTCTCTCTCTCTCTCTCTCTCTCCCTCTCTCTCCCTCTCTCTTTCCCTCTCTCTCCCTCTCTCTCTCCCTCTGTCTCCCCCTCGGTCTCCCTCTGTCTCCCTCTCTCTTTCCCTCTCTCTCTCTCCCTCTCTCTTTCCCTCTCTGTCCCTCTCTCTTTCCCTATCTCTCCCTCTGTCTCCCTCCCTCCCTCTCTCCCTCTCTCTCCCTTTCTTTCTCCCTCTGTCTCCCTCTCTCTTTCCCTCTCTCTCCCTCTGTCTCCCTCTCTCTTTCCCTCTATCTCCCTCTCTCTCCCTCTCTCCCCCTCAGTCTCCCTCTGTCTCCCTCTCTCTTTCCCTCTCTCTCCCTCTGTCTCCCTCTCTCTTTCCGTCTCTCTCCCTGTCTCCCTCTCTTTCTCACTCGGTCTCCCTGCCTCTTTCACTCTCTCTCCCTCTGTCTCCCTCTCTCTTTTCCTCTGTCTCCCTCTATCTCCCTCTCTCTTTCCCTCTGTCTCCCTCTCTCTCTCTCTCTCTCCCTCTCTCTTTCCCTCTCTCTCCCTGTCTCCCTCTCTCTCTCCCTCGGTCTCCCTCTCTATCTCCCTCTGTCTCCATCTCCCCCTGTGTCTCCCTCTCTCTTTCCCTCTCTCCCCCTCTGTCTCCCTCTGTCCAACTCTCTCTTCCTGTGTCTCAATGTGTCTCCATCTGTCTCCCTCTCTCTTCCTCACTCTCTCTTTCTTTGATCTATCTATCCTCTGTGGGGAGAAGGAAACTGAATGGTATCAGTAGCTAGAGAGCCAGAGGCCAAGGACCCGGGCCTGCCGGAAGAAGACAGTCCCTCTATATACAGTTGAAGTCGGAAGTTTACATACACTTAGGTTGGAGTCATTTGAAAGTAGGCCTTGAAATACATCCACAGGTACACCTCCAATTGACTCAAATCATGTCAATTAGCCTATCAGAAGCTTCTAAAGCCATGACATCATTATCTGGCATTTTTCAAGCTGTTTAAAGGCACAGTCAACTTAGTGAATGTAAACTTATGACCCACTGGAATTGTGATACAGTGAATTATAAGTGAAATAATCTGTCTGTGAACAATTGTTGGAAAAATTACTTGTCATGCACAAAGTAGATGTACTAACCGACTTGCCAAAACGATAGTTTTTTAACAAGAAATGTGTGGAGTGGTTGAAAAACCAGTTTTAATGACTCCAACCTAAGACTTCAACTGTATGTGGATGTATATATGTATATATCTCCCTCTTGTCTTCATCACACCGCCTCACACAATGTCCCTCACAGAGTCTCACACACTGTCCCTCACAGAGTCTCACACAGTGTCCCTCACAGAGTCTCACACAGTGTCCCTCACAGAGTCTCACACACTGTCCCTCACAGAGTCTCACACAGTGTCCCTCACAGAGTCTCACACAGTGTCCCTCACAGAGTCTCACACACTGTCCCTCACAGAGTCTCACACAGTGTCCCTCACAGAGTCTCACACAGTCTCACACAGTCTCACACAGTGTCCCTCACAGAGTCTCACACAGACTCTCACACAGTCTCACACAGAGTCCCACACAGAGCCTCACACAGAGCCCCCACAGAGCCCCACACAGAGCCCCACAAAGAGCCTCACACAGAGCCCCACAAAGAGCCTCACACAGAGCCCCACAAAGAGCCTCACACAGAGCCCCAAAAAGAGCCTCACACAGAGCCCCACACAGAGTTCCACACACACAAAGCTCCATTCATTCAAATCCACACCCATGCACGTGCAGAACCAAAACTGTTGTGTTTGTTATTTATTAAGGACCTACTTCCTATTTACTTCAGCCAGGGCCAGGCAGTGTAGGTGTGGAGTGGCATTAGACAGAGAGGTTCCCAGGCCTGGAGGCTCAGTCTCTGGACTTAGACACTGACCAAACCAGGTCAACAGGGGCTTCACTTTACTGGACAGAGGAGATGTGTTTACCTGATAGAGACCGAGACCAGGGCCAGAGGGCTTCCCTATACTGAACAGAGAAGAGTATTTTGATGCCTGTTGGAGACTGGGACCAGGCCAGGAGAGGTTAGACGATGTTGAACAGAGGAGAGTGTTTTGAGGTCTGTTGGAGACTGGGACCAGGCCAGGAGGGGTTAGATGAGAGATTGAGGCCCGGAGGTCTCTTAATGCTGCACTCAGACCCCCAGACGCTGCCTGTCTACTGGGTGATCAGCCGAGTTCTCAGGCGTAAACTACAGAGGCTTTTCTCCTGCCCTGCTATGCTTGGCACAGACACAGCCCTGATCCTCTCTCTTGGTTCACTTCACACAGACCTGACTCTGCTGTGACCTGCTCCCTGCTCAGGCCACCCACGACACACAGAGGAACACCATCCAGTCAGCCAGCTAGACCAAGGTAGCAACACCCAGTCAGTCAGCTAGACCAAGGTAGCAACACCCAGTCAGTCAGCTAGACCAAGGTAGCAACACCCAGTCAGTCAGCTAGACCAATGTAGCAACATCCAGTCAGTCAGCTAGACCAAGGTAGCAACACCCAGTCAGTCAGCTAGACCAAGGTAGCAACACCCAGTCAGTCAGCTAGACCAAGGTAGCAACACCCAGTCAGTCAGCTAGACCAAGGTAGCAACATCCAGTCAGCCAGCTAGACCAAGGTAGCAACACGCAGTCAGCCAGCTAGACCAAGGTAGCAACATCCAGTCAGTCAGCTAGACCAAGGTAGCAACCCCAGTCAGTCAGCTAGACCAAGGTAGCAACACGCAGTCAGTCAGCTAGACCAAGGTAGCAACACCCAGTCAGTCAGCTAGACCAAGGTAGCAACACCCAGTCAGTCAGCTAGACCAAGGTAGCAACATCCAGTCAGTCAGCTAGACCAAGGTAGCAACATCCAGTCAGCCAGCTAGACCAAGGTAGCAACACCCAGTCAGTCAGCTAGACCAAGGTAGCAACATCCAGTCAGCCAGCTAGACCAAGGTAGCAACACGCAGTCAGCCAGCTAGACCAAGGTAGCAACATCCAGTCAGTCAGCTAGACCAAGGTAGCAACATCCAGTCAGTCAGCTAGACCAATGTAGCAACACCCAGTCAGTCAGCTAGACCAAGGTAGCAACATCCAGTCAGCCAGCTAGACCAAGGTAGCAACACGCAGTCAGCCAGCTAGACCAAGGTA
>NC_068428.1:40734289-40791916 GCF_023373465.1 Oncorhynchus keta
TGAGAAGGTAGCCATTTTTTAAAATGATTGTTGAGTAATTCCTAAGGGGAAGTGTTTGTGATGGTCATTGATTTTCAAATAGAAAGGTAGCCTACATTTATTAATAGTGCTGCAAAAAGATCTCACAAACTCACTGTAAAAACTGACGTTTGTCTAAAAGATGAAAACATTCAGACAGACAATAGCTGACAGACAGACAGACAGACAGACAGACAGACAGACAGACAGACAGACAGACAGACAGACAGACAGACAGACAGACAGACAGACAGACAGACAGAAGGATGGAGGGAAAGAGGGAGGTAGGTAGGGATCAAGGGAGGGATGGACGTAAAGGTTTAATGGTGGGATGGAGGATGACACAGAGAAAAATAGTTGTGGGTTGTGCAATGTGCAATGTCCCGGACATCTTTAATGCAGAGTCCACCTGAGAAAGCGTGACCGTGCGTATTGTGAATACAGCCTGAAATTGTGAAATCTAGTATTCCCAATTCAGTTAGGTATTTCCTGTGTGACTGGGTAGGGACACAGTTGAGTCCCGTTGGAGATGATAGCAGGTGTTTTAAATAATACCTGATAGAGGGAGGGCACAGAGAGAGAAGAATCTAGCTGGCTGCCAGCAGACTCTTAAGGCTTGTTTACACTGCAGGCCTTAATGCTCACATCAGTTATGTTTTTCAAATCTGTTTTGGAACACTGACTGACCAAACAGGATGTTACCAAATCAGATTTGTGTGTGTTTCAGTGGAGGCTGCTGAGGGAAGGACAGCTCATAATAATATCTGAAACTGTGAAAATGGAATCGCATCAAAACACAATGCTCCAGCCATTACAACAAGTCCTTTCTCCTCCATTTAAGTAGCCACCAACCTGCTGTGGTGTGTTCAGACAGAAGTCATTTGCTGACATGGCTATGCTTGTTGTCAAGGTAACAATGGGTGTGTGCGCAGTAGTATAGGCTGATCGGTGGTGGTGCTCGTTGTTCCTATCACTCAGAAGTTACGTGGCAAGCTAAGGTGACAACAATGCCTGCCACGAACGTTTCCTAGTTCTGCATGTTCAGTATCGTAGTGCAAGAACACTTTTAAAGCCCCCCAAAGGAATAGATCCAACTTTCAAAACAACAAACTGGCAGCTATCAAACCTAATAGGTAACTCTATTTCACAGGATCTTATTCTATTTCACCAAGCCTTCTTCTAAACTAGACTCGGGTACTGTTTTAATCATTTATTCTGGCTTTCTAGCGATCAGTGTTGGTTATAAAACATTGATTGCCAAGTCCCTCTCCCTCGGTAGTTAACTAAGGTTTTAGCCAGAACCATATAAGTCTGACTTATTGTTCAGAAACAGTATTAACATTACAGAGTTCAGTGGCTAATATAGTCATGTGAAAAAGGAAAATCACATCATAGCTACACTTCAACTGTTGGACATGTGAAGAAAACGGGTTGATAATTAGAAAATGTGCCCGAAATAAGTTTCCATGTGGAAAATGATGTAACAGGTCATTTTCTGTGTTTCTTTTCTGTTTTTCTTTTTTTTTGCAGTAGAATGGTTTGAGGTCGGTGTCAGTCCAACGGTCCATATGTCACAGTGTCACAGTCTGCTCTGATAAATCACCAATAGAACTCTCTGACTTGAGCAAAGATAGGTGTTCTAATTCTAAAGATCTCTCTCTCTCTGTCTCTCTCTCTCTCTCTCTCTTGCTCTCTCTCTGTCTGTCTGTCTCTCTCTCTCTTTTTATAAAAATTATTTGTGGATCTGTGTAATCTGAGGGAAATGTGTCTCTAATATGGTCATACATTTGGCAGGAGCTCAGTTTACACCTCATTTTGTGGGCAGTGTGCACATAGCCTGTCTTCTCTTGAGAGCCAGGTCTGCCTATGGCGAACCTTCTCAACTCACACTGAGTCTTTTTTTTTTTTACCTTTTAACCAGGCAAGTCAGTTAAGAACATATTCTTATTTTCAATGAGGGCCTGGGAACAGTGGGTTAACTGCCTGTTCAGGGGCAGAACGACAGATTGTACCTTGTCAGCTCGGGGGTTTGAACTCACAACCTTCCAGTTACTAGTCCAACGCTCTAACCACTAGGCTACGCTGCCGTCAAAGCTTTCCTTAAGTTTGGGTCAGTCACATTGGACAGGTATTCTGGTATTCAGGTATTCTGCTCATTCTAGTTTGCTCTGTTTTTTGGTTAATTCTTTCCAATGAGTCAAGTAATTATCTTTTTGTTTTTGGTTGGGTCTAATTGTGTTTCTGTCCTGGTGCTCTGTGGGGTCTGTTTGTGTTTGTGAACAGAGCCCCAGGACCAGCTTGCTTAGAGGACTCTTTTCCAGGTTCATCTCTCTGTAGGTGATGTTTTTTTTAATGGTTTGGGAATCGCTTCCTTTTAGGTGGTTGTAGAATTTAACGGCTCTTTTCTGGATTTTGATAATTAGCGGGTATGGGCCTAATTCTGCTCTGCATGCATTATTTGGTGTTTTACATTGTACACTGAGGATATTTTTGCAGAATTCTGCATGCAGAGTCTCAATTTGGTGTTTGTCCCATTTTGTGATTTCTTGATTGGTGACCTCACAACCATAAAGGGCAATGGGTTCCATAACTGATTCAAGTATTATTGCCAGGTCCTAATTGGTTTCTTGAATTGTATGTTCCCTTTGATGGCATAGAAGCCCCTTCTTGCTTTGTCTCTCAGCTCGTTCACAGCTTTGTGGAAGTTCCGTACCTGTGGCGCTGATGTTTAGGTCAAGGTGTGTATAGTTTTTTGTGTGCTCTAGGGCAACGGTGTCTAGATTGAATTTGTATTTGTGGTCCTGGCTACTGGAACTTTTTTGGAACACCATTATTTTGGTCTTACTGACATTTACTGTCAGGGTTGGAGGGGCACCATGTGCGACTGACGTGTTTTCCGTTTGCTCCCACAGTATTCTTAAATTTTATGTGAATTTTGCAAATATATTTTCAAATATTAGTTTGGTGATCCCTCTCCGTAAAAACCAAGACTACTTTGCTTTCGAATGTCAGCATGTCAACGAAACATTAGGCCAAAAACATGACTTTGAGAAAACCCGGCCTAAAAGACCCACTCTCATCACCGCCTTCTACTGAGTCTGAGGGCCCGGGGACTCACACTTTACCTGGGGGAGCGGCTGGCCTGGCGGCGCTGAAATGAACATTCTCGAGGCCATCAAACTACTACGCTCTGAGATAGTTGAAATGAAAATGGAGGTAGTTGCTACGATTGAGGCCCGAGTACAGGAGGTTTCTGATACTTTAAAAGCCGATCTAACCATCCTGTGCCAGCAATCACATCACTCAAAACAACAACAGAGTTGCACACTACGATGATTGTAGCACTGGAAACCTCTGTTACCAATGTCTCCAACTAACCACCTCCCTGGAGGCTGTCGTGAAACTCCTGACTGTGGATCTGAAAAAGGTACAGAAGAGTTGTCTGAGTTTAGAGGGATTTAGAGAGTCAGAGGAAATGCCTCGCGCCACAGACCTCCTTTCTGGGCTGCGGAAGGATGTTCTTGCCTTGGATGAGAAGCCCCTTATTGATCGTGCCCACCGGTCACTGCACCCCAAAGCCCCGGGATGGTGAGGCCCTGTGATATAATTCTTCAAGTGCACTTTTTCCATGAGAAAATAGAGGTTCTCCAATGAGCCCACAATACCACTCTGAGCTTTCAAGGACAGAGTTTCTCTATCTATCAGGACTACTCCCCCTACTGTGTCCAGGCAGCGTGCAGTTTTCAGGCCAAACGACTACTACTGGACCGTCCAGGTGGGAAGCATGGACTGTGATTCCTGGCAGATTATGGCTTTCTCATGATGGTAAAGACTACACATTTGAGTCTCTGGAGGAGGCTATGGCTCACATTCAACATCACATCAAGAAGTCTTGAACATGCTCATAGATCAGCAACTGTTGCTTGCGAACTGTGGATAGTAAGTAGCCCACCTATAGTACACTTATGTTTAGTAATAACATACTATTCTTGTATAGTTGGGGAGTTTGCGAACCCATTCTGGCTTATTTGATGTGATCTACTGTTTTGATCATCTAGTGTGCTTGGTTTCACAAGCATTCAGTCATTTTAATTTCATTGTATCAAGGTTTTCCTTAACTCCTGTGTTTCTAGGCTGTCTCATTCAGCTATTCAGTTTGTTTACATAGTGACTCAAAATAGTTTTGGTTATTTGTTTACTGCATCCGTTTGTACCGATCCAGTAAACAGTAAAAGTTCCGAGGCTAAACATCTTTTTGTTGGTCTTTACTTCCATTTTAAAGGTTTTGAACGTCATTTATGCCCAGCAAATGTTCAATGTTGCACACACCTTTTTTTATTTTTTTATTTTTTCAAATAACTATCCATTACAAAAAACACAAGGAAGGTGCAACACCAAGGTACAAGAACATGAAGGACAAACAACACAGCATCAAGACACCACCAAACATGCACCAGTCTTTCCACAACAGAGCCATCCCTATGCGGGAGGGTGTGTGTGCATGACAGTGATACAAAACATGTCACAGTTTCCCCCTTTATGATCACAATCCTGTGAAACCCAAACCCTCCAAGATCCCCCCACTGTCACGACTTCCACCGACTTCCTCCTCTCCATGTTCAGGCGGCGCTCGGCGGTCGTCTTTGCCGGTGTAGTAGCTGCCACCGATTATTTTTTCTTTTATTTTGGTTATGTCTGTTTTGTGTTTCACCTGGTTGCATTTGGGGCGGCAGGGTAGCCTGGTGGTTAGAGCGTTGGACTCGTAACCGGAAGGTTGCAAGTTCAAACCCCGAGCTGACAAGGTACAAATCTGTCGTTCTGCCCCTGAACAGGCAGTTAACCCACTGTTCCTAGGCTGTCATTGAAAATAAGAATTTGTTCTTAACTCACTTACCTAGTTAAATAAAGGTAAAATCTATTTTTTATTTAGGGGGGGTATTTAATTCAGCATTTCCTTTGGGTTTTTGTACGGGATTGTTTTTGTTTGAACTGTCAGTGAGTTTAGGTTTCGTTTTATTAGCTCGTGTTCTACAGGTGAGTTTTCCCTGGACTGTGTCTGAGTGGGGTTTTCCCTGGACTGTGTCTGAGTGGAGTTTTCCCTGGACTGTGTCTGAGTGGGATTTTCCCTGGACTGTGTCTGAGTGGAGTTTTCCCTGGACTGTGTCTGAGTGGGATTTTCATGGCTATTACTGTAGTCCGGTGTCCTGTTGTTTTTTGAGCTAGTTAAATAAAACATCCTTTTCTTTGGAACTTGTTTCTCCTGCGCCTGACTCCACACCCACATCTCCTTGGGGAGATCTGACACCCACAGTTCCCCAATAGCTGTCCCTCAACCATACACTTATCATAATTAGGTTTTAGTCCAGAGAGTACAGAAAAGTTATCTAGATCTTTAATGAGACATTTCAGGGATCTAGCTTGCAGACTTTGTTTTTAAGCCTTGCATTTGCAGCCTCTAATGTTGTTATTGGATTTGATTTTAATAGCTGGCATTTAGATGGCCATAACGAATAGATATGGTGACAGCAGACACCCTTGTTTAACTCCTCTTGACAATTCAAAACTCTCTGAGAAGTAGCCGTTATTTACTATTTTACACCTGGGGTTGCTAGACATAATTTTTTACCCATTTTATAAGATAATTACCGAAATTTAAGAAATCCATGCATTTATAAATAAAATCCAGTCTTACTCTATCAAATGCCCTTTCAAAATCCGCTATAAATACCATTCCTGGCTTCTTACATGTTTCATGATGTTCTATTATTTCTAGTAGTTTTCGTATGTATCCAATGTATCATCCATGTAAAAAGTCTGTCTGATCAGGATGAACAATACCTGGTAAAACACCTTTATTCTGAGAGCTATGCATTTTGCTAGTATTTTTGCATCACAACTTTGAAGAGTAAGGGGCCTCCAGTTTTTTCGATAGAATGGGTCTTTATATTTGCCATCTGGGTCTTGTTTAAATAATAGAGAAATCAGATCTTCCTGCTGAGTACCTGACAGACTACCATTTCTATAGGAGTAGTTAAAACAATCTAGTTTTAGTATATCAAAAAATACTTGCTATACCTCTACCGATATGTCATCAAGGCCTGGAGTTTTCCAGACTGAAAGGATTTTATAGCCTCAACAAAGTTATTCCCCTGTAATTTGGCCTTCGCACTGATCTTTCTGTACATTTGTTAATTTTCCATTTTTTAAAAATATTTATTTGGAAATAATTCCTTACCGTAATCTTCATTCAGTGGGAGAGGATGACAGAAAAGAGAACATCTGCCTAAAATAATTAGCTTCCTCTTTTATAATATAACTCGGAGTTTGTGTTTCTGTATTGGAGATTCAGGGAGAATTTTATGCATTTTTTTCCATGTTTCATCCAGTTTGCTTTATTTTTGTTATAAATTAGACTAGATCATTCTAGAATGAGTTCCTCAAGTTCTTTTTTTGTATCTCTGTAGTATCGTTTTTATTGCTATGTACCTGTACTATTAGTTCATGGATTTCTCTTGTTAGTTTTGTCTCTTTTGCCAGAAACTGCTTTTTATTATTGATGAATATTGAATTGAATGACCCCTGAAGGTACATTTAAAGGTATCCCAAACAACAAGGGGATTTGCTGAATCTATATTATACTGGAAAAATTCAGTTATAAATTATTTTGTTTTAGTTAAAAATAAGTCGTCCTCCAGTAAACTTTGATTAAATTTCCATGTGGAAAATCTATAAGAGTTATTTGAATGCCAATTAGATGATGATCCGATCGCATTCTGTCTCCAATTAAAACTGTTTTAACCTTTGATGCAAGAGAGAAAGAGACAAGAAAGTAGTTAAGACGACTAGCTTGATTAAGTCTCCTCCATGTATATCTCACTAGGTCAGTGTTTTTAGTCTCCAAATATCCACTATTTCTAATGTGTCCATAATATTTGTGATTTCCTTAAGGGCACGGTGATGATAGTTTGTAGAGTGTTTACCTTTACGGTCCATTGAGGTACTTAGCACTGTGTTATAGTCTCCTACCATAATGATTAGATCATCTGTTGCCTGTAAATTCAATAAATTGGTATAAATGCTTTCGAAGAAGTGTAGATCATCCTGATTTGGACCATATAGATTAATGAGCCAAATCTCTTTTCCGTCCACTTCTATATTCAAAAAGGATCCACCTTCCTTGCGAATCATTCTTGGTTATTTGCACATTCAGATTGTTTGTTTTAATTAATGTCATCACATCCTTTGAATCCTTTTTGTCCATAACAGAAAATGATTTCACCACCCCATTCATTTTCCCACGCCACTTCATCTAAGGATGTAGAGTGAGTTTCCTGTAAACAGTATATGTTATATTCCTTTTCTTTTAGCCATGTAAAGACTGATCTTCTTTTTTTTATAATCTGCCAAACCGTTACAATTATAACTGGCTATACTTATTTCACACCTTACCATAACTAGATACTCAGGCTAAATTGACCATAATTAGTGCTTGTAAAGTTGCTGCCATCAGAGGTATTATAAAGGTCAAAACTAGAGCTTTCAAATGTCTGATATTTAGAATTCAAGAAATAGGTTCCTAGCAATATTGTTTCTATTCCATTGCCTGTTTGTCTGTGAGCCAATGCCACAGATGTTAGAAAATTGAGACAAATGATATGTGTAACAAATGTGAGTAGGTTGATGTGTATGATATTAGATAGGATATAATGAGACTGTGTATGATGTCTGTATAAGAGTAAGACTACAATATGTGATGTCTAAATAAATAATAATGCCAATTTGCATGTTTGAGTGTCTATATGTGTGTGTAACATGTAGTGTGTATTGCCTTAATATTCAGAATTGTAATCCATATCGTATCACCGTCACAGTTGCATCATAATTACCTTTAACATCATTTAAAAAACACATCCCAGCATTTCCATAGGAATTGACGTTTCACATGATCATTTAAGAGACCTTGCATTACTCTAGAGACGGCTTCACTACAGTACAAATGTATTCCATACAATATGTTATTATTCCCCAATGCCCCTATTCTGATATCTTCCCCTTGGTTGTTGTAAACATATAGAAACTTGTAGACAAATACATAAAAAATATAGACAAACAATAAACACATTAAATTATAAAACAGTTCTCGACAATAGAGACAGAGAGAAGAGAGAGAGATCAGGTATGTATAAGTCCATATGTGTAAGCAAGCATGTAGTTGAGTACGTGTGTGTTCATATCCCCTTCATAATGTTCAGAGGTTTTAAACAGTTCCCATTCCTTCTTTTTTTTCATAACCTGAAGTCCCTGTAGAATTTAGTAAAGCCATGATGTTATGGAGCTGTCTCGGAATAGCTGTCCATCTATAAAGAGTTTGTACACATTGATAAAGGCACGCCTACTATCCATCCTTTGTTGTCTTTGTAATATATAATAATAATAATATATGCCATTTAGCAGACGCTTTTATCCAAAGCGACTTACAGTCATGTGTGTATACATTCTACGTATGGGTGGTCCCGGGAATCGAACACACTACCCTGGAGTTACAAGCGCCATGCTCTACCAACTGAGCTACAGAAGGACAACAGTCTCTTACAACGTTAGTTTATCTCCTTTGGAAATGTGTCATTGAGACTGAATTTGGTCCCTTTAAACTCCCTTCCTCTGCTTTTCATCAGCTCCTTTTGCTGGTAGTGTTCAAATTTTGTAATGATCGGTCGGGGACCCTTGGTCTTGTCGCTCTGAGCTCCAAGTCTGTGTACTCGATGGAAAGCCACCTTGTTTACAGTCTCTATGGAAAGTTTCAAGGTGGATTGTATGAATTCTCTGATCTCTGCCCTCTGGATGATTGGATGCGTCCTCAGGAATAGCAGAAAAAATGATATTTTCACGCAAGCTACGACTTTGTAAGTCTAGTAGCGTCTCCTTCATCACCCTGTTTTCCCCGAGTAAACAATCCATGTTGTAATTGTGTATTTTTACCTTGGCTGTGAGTGTCTTGTTTTCTCTTTGGAGCGTGAGAATGTCACTCTGGCTGAACTCCTAACTCCCCCCTCAGCCCTGCTACCTCCTCACACAACTGTTCCAATGTTGCATGGATTCCAGCCCTGCTACCTCCTCACACAACTGTTCCAATGTTGCATGGATTCCAGCCCTGCTACCTCCTCACACAACTGTTCCAATGCTGCATGGATTCCAGCCCTGCTACCTCCTCACACAACTGTTCCAATGTTGCATGGATTCCAGCCCTGCTACCTCCTCACACAACTGTTCCAATGTTGCATGGATTCCAGCCCTGCTACCTCCTCACACAACTGTTCCAATGTTGCATGGATTCCAGCCCTGCTACCTCCTCACACAACTGTTCCAATGTTGCATGGATTCCAGCCCTGCTACCTCCTCACACAACTGTTCCAATGCTGCATGGATTCCAGCCCTGCTACCTCCTCACACAACTGTTCCAATGTTGCATGGATTCCAGCCCTGCTACCTCCTCACACAACTGTTCCAATGCTGCATGGATTCCAGCCCTGCTACCTCCTCACACAACTGTTCCAATGTTGCATGGATTCCAGCCCTGCTACCTCCTCACACAACTGTTCCAGTGTTGCATGGATTCCAGCCCTGCTACCTCCTCACACAACTGTTCCAGTGGTGCATGGATTCCAGCCCTGCTACCTCCTCACACAACTGTTCCAATGTTGCATGGATTCCAGCCCTGCTACCTCCTCACACAACTGTTCCAATGCTGCATGGATTCCAGCCCTGCTACCTCCTCACACAACTGTTCCAGTGTTGCATGGATTCCAGCCCTGCTACCTCCTCACACAACTGTTCCAATGCTGCATGGATTCCAGCCAGAGAACTAGCCTCTGCCTCAATGGTAAGTAAATCGGCCTTGTCTGTAGATGAATCTGTTTTTCTATTTTTTTGTCGGTTTAAAGTTATTTTGTGAGGTGGTCGGATCTTTCCACGAAGGAGTATGTTGTTCCTCCATAGTGTAAAACTGTTGGTACTCGTTGATTTCCCTCAGGAACTGCTTGGTATCCAGATTGGCTCTATACTGCAACCAGTTGTTTTACGAAAAGATAACAACGAGTCTTTCCCACGTCGATGACAGGTGTCTGTAGTACAGCCAGCTAGCACTCGCGGAATCCACGCAAAAAAAGAGGAACACAAACTTGCAGTCCCAGCCGTAAAGGCTAACCGCGTTGTGGAATCCTTAGTAACAAACCTTTAGTTTGGATTAAAGTCGATTTAATGAAGGAGTTTTAATGTAAACAACAAACCGAGTGTAGGCAGTATAGTGTCCTGTTGCGCGCTCTGATGACGTCTCTCTCTCATAACGTCAACGTTGCACACACATAGTTTTTTTTGGTCTTGGCTGTAAGTTGTCTAATACGATTTGCTTACTTAGGTTTTTGGTTAGGTTTTCTAATCGTCAAACTAGACCATTTTTGGGGGGGGGCGTGTTACTACGATTTGCTTTGTTTAGGTTTTTGGTTAGATTTTTGGTTAGGTTTTTGGTTAGGTTTTTGGTTAGGCTTTTGGTTAGGTGTTTGGTTAGGTTTTTGGTTAGGTGTTTGGTTAGGTTTTTGGTTAGGTGTTTGGTTAGGTTTTTGGTTAGGTTTTTGGTTAGGTTTTTGGTTAGGTGTTTGGTTAGGTTTTTGGTTAGGTTTTTGGTTAGGTTTTTGGTTAGGTTTTTGGCTGAGAGCCTTTATACATTTGATTTATTTTCTCTCTCAATGTTATAAGACTGGGAATATAATGATATACATCTACAAGTGGTGCTTTTGTCATTTTGTTTGCACAAGGGATTCTCTTTTATTTTGTATTCTTCTCTCTTTTTGCTGCTTGATCCACTAACACAAAATGAGACTTTAAAGAGAAGGACTGTGGTTTTGGGTTTAACACCATACTCTCAAAGACATACTGTGCGAAGGAAACAAATTCTATTTAGGCTTGTACCTACATAGGGTGTTGACACACTTAAAGGGTTTGAATGCAAATGTTGCAATTCTACAAGAGACTCACTTGAGGACTGGTGAGCATTTTAGGATACGTTGGGACTGGTTTGGTCAAGTGTTCCACTCTAACGTTCATAGTAAATCAAGAGGTGCTGCCATTTTGGTTGATAAATCTACTCCCTTTGTAGCTTCTGAGGTTATTGCTGATCCTAAGGGACGATACGTCATAGTAACCGGTGAACTGTTTTCTACCCAACTTGTTTTGGCTAGTGTTTATGCTCCCAAGGGGATGACACAAGTTTAATTTCTTCCTTTCTGTCTGCTATTCCCAATTTAGATTCTCATTTGTTGATTTTAGGGGGGGATTTCATCTGTAAAATGTCCCCAGTTCTTGACAAGTCCTCGCGAAGAACTACAGGCCCATCTAAATGTTCCCTACTCATTCAGTCTTTTCTTCAGAAATATGCTATGTTTGAGGGCTGGCATTTCCTACATCCAACAGATCCACAGTATTCCTTTTATTCTCATGTTCATCAAACATACTCCCGTATTGATTACTTCTTTTTGGACAAAAAACCTCTGCCTAACCTTCGGCAGTGTACTTACGAGAGTATTGTTATCTCTGACCATTCAACATTAGTGCTTGAACAAGAGTTTCCCCAGCGACCTCCTATGTGTTATCAATGGCTTCTCAACCCCATTTTACTCTCAGATAAGGAGTTTGTCAATTTCATTTCTTCTGAAATCACCTTATTCCTAGAAACTAATTCAACACCAGGTATGTCCTGCTCTACCATATGGGAGTCTCTCAAAGCATACCTACGTGGCCAAATTATTTCTTATACAGCCAACCAAAACAGAGTTGGCTCTCAGCGACTTGGGGACCTGAGCGAGTCCATAGCCACACTGGATGAGAAGTATGCTACGGATCCTTCCTCTGATCTGCATAAAGAGCGCCAACTACTTCAATCTGAATTTGATGAGCTTTCTACCAGGCAAGCTGAACAGTTACTCTTGCGAGCTCGGTACAGAGTGTATGAACAAGGCTAAAAGGCCAGCAAACTCCTTGCACATCAGATCCGTAAATCTGAGGCCTCACGTTTAATCCCACAAATAAGGACCATGTCTGGTGCCGCCACAGTTATACATAAAGAGATCAATGATCAATTCAAACTATTTTGCGCTATACAATCTCCTCTCCTCCTCTGAATCTCCTCAAGACCCTTTGCTGATTGATTAATTCTTTAATAGCTTGAATATGCCTTCAATTGATACATGAATGTTTAGAATAAGAATTTACAGCTGAGGAGATAGAAACAGCAGTGTCCACAATGAAAAGTGGTAAATCACCAGGTCCGGACGCTTTTCCAACCGAATTTTACAGAAGGTTTTCTGGTCTGCTTTGCTCATTCTTGTCTTGATTATTTGCAGAGTGCCTTAATACTTCAAAGCTACTGCCTAGTCTTTATCAGGCTTCAATTTCATTACTATTAAAGAAAAACAAAGACCCCCTGAAATGTGGATCCTATCGTCCAATCTCGCTTTTAAACTGTGATTACAAAATCCTAGCCAAGCTCTTAGCCATCCGTATGGAAGGCTTGCTGCACCAAGTAATACATTCTGAACAGACTGGCTTTGTGAGAAATAGGTATTTGTTTTTAAATATCAGACGCCTTATGAATATACTGTACTCCCCAATCACTTGATGCGGAAAAAGCTTTTGACCGTGTTGAGTGGGACTACCTAACAGCTGCCCTTCATAGATTTGGCTTTGGCCCCAAATTCATTGCCTTGATAAAGATTCTTTATTTTTCTCCCATCGGTACGGACTAACAACTTGTCCTCTGACTATAATATTCTCTGATTTTGATCCAACATGTGTCAGATGTTAAAAGGAACCAGCCACACTGTTGCGTATGTTGTGGGGCTGTCGTAAACTGTCAGGTTTCTGGGAATTAATATTTAAATGTTTCTCCGTCTCCCCTAACAGCCCTTTTTGGAGTACTGCCCATAGGTACCCCACTGTCAAGAATTCAGTTGGACACTGTTGGACACTCACTCAACACAAGAGTTGGACACTCTTCCCAACTCTTTTAGCTAGACGGCTAATACTGGGGGCATTAAGGTTGATGTGCCTATTGATTGCGACCTGCAGATGTCTTGTTCACGCTTACATAAAATTATTATTCTAAATATTTTTATTTTAAAGCATTGTAAACTGTATTTTTGGTGGATGGTCGTTCTGTGGCCATGACTGTGTGTGCATTCCTCCACCGCTATCCCTTGACTGTTTACGGGAACAATGATGAGGTGTCTGCTCTGTCTCTGTCATACAGATTGCCCTTTAACCTTTGTAGCCTTCTGCCCGGTGTGTTTAACTTGTCTAAAGTACAATATCATTAAAGCTAATTGTATTCGATTTTTTGTATTTTTTTAGTTGAGTATATTATTTATATTGTTTTGTGTTGTCTTGTGTGTAAAACTGAATAAACTGAGTTTTCAAGAGATTTACTGTCAGGGCCCAGGTCTAGCAGAATCTGTGCAGAAGATCTAGGTGCTGCTGGAGGCCCTCCTTGGTTAGGGACAGAAGCACCAGATCATCAGCAAACAGTAGACATTTGACTTTAGATTCTAGACAGGTGAGGCCAGGTGCTGCAGACTGTTCTAGTGCCCTCACCATTTCGTTGATATATATGTTGAATAGGGTGAGATTAAAGATGCATCTCTGTCTCACTCCACGGGGCGAAATGTGTGGGACGAAATGTGTGTTTTTTGTTTTTGCCTATTTTTACCGCACAGTTGTTGTTTGCGTACATGGAGTTTATAATGTTGTATGTTTTTCCCCCAACAACACTTTTCATCAATTTGTATAGCAGACCCTCATGCCAAATTGAGTCGAAGGCTTTTTTGAAATCAGCAAAGCATGAGAAGACTTTGCCTTTGTTTTGGTTTGTTTGTTTGTCAATTAGGGTGTGCAGGGTGAATACGTGGTCTGTCGTATGATAATTTGGTAAAAAGCCAATTTGACATTTGCTCAGTACATTATTTTCACTGAGGAACTGTAAGAGTCTGCTGTAAATGATAATGCAGAGGATTTTCCCAAGGTTGCCCAAGGATGACCACAATAAATGGTCGTTATTTGGGTCTAATTTGTCTCCACTTTTGTGGATTGGGGTAATCAGTCCTTTGTTCCAAATATTGGGGAAGATGCCAGAGCTAAGTATGATGTTAAAGAGTATTAGTATAGTCAATTGGAATTTGTTGTCTGTATATTTTGCAATTTAATTTAGGATACCATCAACATCACAGGCCTTTTTGGGTTGGGGTTTGTGTTTTGTCCTGTAGTTCATTCAAAGTAATTGGATAATCCAGTGGGTTCTGGTGGTCTTTTATAGTTGATTCTAATATTTGGATTTGATCATGTATTTGCTGTTTGTCCTTTGCTGTAGGACCAAAAAGATTGGAGAAGTGGTTCATCCCATACATCTCCATTTTGGATAGATAATGATTTGTGTTGTTGTTTATTTAGTGTTTTCCAATTTTCCCAAAAGTGGTTAGAATCTATGGATTCTTCAATTACTCCAGAATGGTGCAGCGGTCTAAGGCATTTTAGTGCTTGAGGCATTGCTACAGACTCCCTGGTTCGAGTCCAGGCTGTATCACAACTGGCTGTGGTTGAGAGTCCCATAGGGAGGGAGGCACACAATTGGCCCAGCGTCATCCGGGTTTGGCCAGTGTAGGCCGTCATTGTAAATAAGAATTTGTTCTTAACTGACTTACCTAGTTAAATCATTTCGGACTTGGAGTTCCTTTTTTTCTGTAGTGTATTTCTGTACTGTTTTAGTGAATCACCATAGTGAAGGTGTATGCTCAGGTTTTCTAGGTCTCTATGTTTTTGGTTGGATTGGTTTCTCTATTTCTTTCATGGGTTTTTGCATTTTGCGTCAAACCATTTGTCACTGTTTTTTAATTTTCTTACGTTTCCTGCTTGAAATGTTTAGATTAGATAGAGGTTAGAGGTCAAATATACTGTTTAGGTTTCCTGCTTGAAATGTTTAGAATAGATAGAGGTTAGAGATTAAATATACTGTTTAGGTTTCCTGCTTGAAATGTTTAGATTAGATAGAGGTCAAATATACTGTTTAGGTTTCCTGCTTGAAATGTTTAGATTAGATAGAGGTTAGAGGTCAAATATACTGTTTAGGTTTCCTGCTTGAAATGTTTAGATTAGATAGAGGTTAGAGGTCAAATATACTGTTTATGTTTCCTGCTTGAATTTTTTAGATTAGACAGAGGTTAGAGGTCAAATATACTGTTTAGGTTTCCTGCTTGAAATGTTTAGATTAGATAGAGGTCAAATATACTGTTTAGGTTTCCTGCTTGAAATGTTTAGATTAGATAGGGAAGCTGAGAGGTCAAATATACTGTTTGGGTTTCCTGCTTGAAATTTTTTAAATATTTTTTTTATTTCACCTTTATTTAACCAGGTAGGCTAGTTGAGAACAAGTTCTCATTTGCAACTGCGACCTGGCCAAGATAAAGCATAGCAGTGTGAACAGACAACACAGAGTTACACATGGAGTAAACAATTAACAAGTCAATAACACAGTAGAAAAAAGGGGAGTCTATATACAATGTGTGCAAAAGGCATGAGGAGGTAGGCGAATAATTACAATTTTGATCAGATGGTCATGTACAGGTAGAGATATTGGTGTGCAAAAGAGCAGAAAAGTAAATAAATAAAAACAGTATGGGGATGAGGTAGGTAAAAATGGGTGGGCTATTTACCGATAGATTATGTACAGCTGCAGCAATCGGTTACTCCCTTTCTCTCTCTCTCTCTCTCTTCTGCCTCTCTCTCTACTCCCTATCTCTCTCTCTTCAGCCTCTCTCTCTCTTCAGCCTCTCTCTCTCTCTCTCTCTCTCTCTCTCTCTCTCTCTCTCTCTCTCTCTCTCTCTCTCTCTGCCTGCTTTTCTCTCTCTACTCCCTATCTCTCTCTCTCCGATGCCTCTCTCTCTCTCTCTCTCTCTCTCTCTCTGCCTGCCTTTCTCTCTCTACTCCCTATCTCTCTCTCTCTTCTGCCTCCTCTCTCTCTCTCTCTCTCTCTCTCTCTCTCTCTCTCTCTGCCTGCCTTTCTCTCTCTACTCCCTATCTCTCTCTCTGATGCCTCTCTCTCTCTTCTGCCTCTCTCTCTCTCTCTCTCTCTCTCTGCCTGCCTTTCTCTCTCTACTCCCTCTCTATCCTGCTTCATCCCCTCTCTCTTGCTCTGTCTCTCTCTCAGTGGCACAGGAGTTGTGATCTCTGCTGTCAGCCTCAGCAGAAGCATCAGACAGAGAGAGGCCTGTCACGTTCCTCTGCATGGGGAGATGTCTAATGATGTGGCACATAAAGGATCAAGTAGGAATGTTGTATGGGGATGGATGTTAAAGTTGTAGGTTGGAAGGTGCTGTCACAGTTACCAGCCCTTTCAAGCTTAACATCCTTATCATTTATCGCCCTCCAGGTTCCCTCGGAGAGTTCATCAATGAGCTTGATGCCTTGATAAGCTCCTTTCCTGAGGACGGCTCACCTCTCACAGTTCTGGGCGACTTTAACCTCCCCACGTCTACCTTTGACTCATTCCTCTCTGCCTCCTTCTTTCCACTCCTCTCCTCTTTTGACCTCACCCTCTCACCCTCCCCCCCTACTCACAAGGCAGGCAATACGCTTGACCTCATCTTTACTAGATGCTGTTCTTCCACTAACCTCATTGCAACTCCCCTCCAAGTCTCCGACCACTACCTTGTATCCTTTTCCCTCTCGCTCTCATCCAACACTTCCCACACTGCCCCTACTCGGATGGTATCGCGCCGTCCCAATCTTCGCTCTCTCTCCCCCGCTACTCTCTCCTCTTCCATCCTATCTTCTCTTCCCTCTGCTCAAACTTTCTCCAACCTATCTCCTGATTCTGCCTCCTCAACCCTCCTCTCCTCCCTTACTGCATCCTTTGACTCCCTATGTCCCCTATCCTCCAGGCCGGCTCGGTCCTCCCCTCCCGCTCCGTGGCTCGACGACTCATTGCGAGCTCACAGAACAGGGCTCCGGGCAGCCGAGCGGAAATGGAGGAAAACTCGCCTCCCTGCGGACCTGGCATCCTTTCACTCCCTCCTCTCTACATTTTCCTCCTCTGTCTCTGCTGCTAAAGCCACTTTCTACCATTCTAAATTCCAAGCATCTGCCTCTAACCCTAGGAAGCTCTTTGCCACCTTCTCCTCCCTCCTGAATCCTCCCCCCTCCCTCCTCCCTCTCTGCAGATGACTTCGTCAACCATTTTGAAAAGAAGGTCGATGACATCCGATCCTCGTTTGCTAAGTCAAACGACACCGCTGGTTCTGCTCACACTGCCCTACCCTATGCTCTGACCTCTTTCTCCCTCTCTCTCCAGATGAAATCTCGCGTCTTGTGACGGCCGGCCGCCCAACAACCTGCCCGCTTGACCCTATCCCCTCCTCTCTTCTCCAGACCATTTCCGGAGACCTTCTCCCTTACCTCACCTCGCTCATCAACTCATCCCTGACCGCTGGCTACGTCCCTCCCGTCTTCAAGAGAGCGAGAGTTGCACCCCTTCTGAAAAAACCTACACTCGATCCCTCCGATGTCAACAACTACAGACCAGTATCCCTTCTCTCTTTTCTCTCCAAAACTCTTGAGCGTGCCGTCCTTGGCCAGCTCTACCGCTATCTCTCTCAGAATGACCTTCTTGATCCAAATCAGTCAGGTTTCAAGACTAGTCATTCAACTGAGACTGCTCTTCTCTGTATCACGGAGGCGCTCCGCACTGCTAAAGCTAACTCTCTCTCCTCTGCTCTCATCCTTCTAGACCTATCGGCTGCCTTCGATACTGTGAACCATCAGATCCTCCTCTCCACCCTCTCCGAGTTGGGCATCTCCGGCGCGGCCCACGCTTGGATTGCGTCCTACCTGACAGGTCGCTCCTACCAGGTGGCGTGGCGAGAATCTGTCTCCTCACCACGCGCTCTCACCACTGGTGTCCCCCAGGGCTCTGTTCTAGGCCCTCTCTTATTCTCGCTATACACCAAGTCACTTGGCTCTGTCATAACCTCACATGGTCTCTCCTATCATTGCTATGCAGACGACACACAATTAATCTTCTCCTTTCCCCCTTCTGATGACCAGGTGGCGAATCGCATCTCTGCATGTCTGGCAGACATATCAGTGTGGATGACGGATCACCACCTCAAGCTGAACCTCAGCAAGACGGAGCTCCTCTTCCTCCCGGGGAAGGACTGCCCGTTCCATGATCTCGCCATCACGGTTGACAACTCCATTGTGTCCTCCTCCCAGAGCGCTAAGAACCTTGGCGTGATCCTGGACAACACCCTGACGTTCTCAACTAACATCAAGGCGGTGTCCCGTTCCTGTAGGTTCATGCTCTACAACATCCGCAGAGTACGACCC
Source organism: Oncorhynchus keta (assembly GCF_023373465.1). NCBI lineage: Eukaryota > Metazoa > Chordata > Actinopteri > Salmoniformes > Salmonidae > Oncorhynchus > Oncorhynchus keta. The sequence continues at coordinate 40,752,731 of NC_068428.1, forward strand.
TGCCTCACACAGGAAGCGGCGCAGGTCCTAATCCAGGCACTTGTCATCTCCCGTCTTGATTACTGCAACTCGCTGTTGGCTGGGCTCCCTGCCTGTGCCATTAAACCCCTACAACTCATCCAGAACGCCGCAGCCCGTCTGGTGTTCAACCTTCCCAAGTTCTCTCACGTCACCCCGCTCCTCCGCTCTCTCCACTGGCTTCCAGTTGAAGCTCGCATCCGCTACAAGACCATGGTGCTCGCCACGGAGCTGTGAGGGGAACGGCACCTCAGTACCTCCAGGCTCTGATCAGGCCCTACACCCAAACAAGGGCACTGCGTTCATCCACCTCTGGCCTGCTCGCCTCCCTACCACTGAGGAAGTACAGTTCCCGCTCAGCCCAGTCAAAACTGTTCGCTGCTCTGGCCCCCAATGGTGGAACAAACTCCCTCACGACGCCAGGACAGCGGAGTCAATCACCACCTTCCGGAGACACCTGAAACCCCACCTCTTCAAGGAATACCTAGGATAGGGTAAGTAAGGGTAAGTAATCCTTCTCACCCTTCTCCCCCAACAAGATTTAGATGCAAGTGGTTGTTCCACTGGTTGTCATAAGGTGTATGCACCAATTTGTAAGTCGCTCTGGATAAGAGCGTCTGCTAAATGACTTAAATGTAAATGTAAATGTAAGGTTGGAGGTTGGAGCTTTGAGGTTTGAAGGTTGAGGTTGGAGAATTGAGGTTTGAGAATGGGGTTGGAGGCTTGAGGTTTGAAGATTGAGGTTTGAGAGTTGAGGTTGGAAGCTTCAGGTTTAAGGTTGGAGGCTTGAGGTTTGAGGGATGAAGTTGCAGGCTTGAGGTTGGAGGCTTGAGTTGGAGGCTAGAGCTTGGAGGCTAGAGGTTGGAGGTTTGACGTAGATAAGCTCTGAGCTGACATGCTTCCAGCCTTTGTCTGTCAGACTGCTGCTTCAAAGACACCGATGTCAGACACACACAAACATACTTGAAAATATGCATGCAAGCAAGAACACATGCATGCACATGCACAACACATACAACACACACATGTACACTTCCAATTGGTCTGTAAACCATTAGGAAGAGGGTTTTAGAAGGTATGCTACTGTATCAGCCTGTCACAACCAGAGGAAATATATGCACTATCACAACAGTCTTTTTAAACTGACGTACTACAAAAGGAGGCTTACTGGATATCCTGTCCTAAAAACATTGACCCTTAGTGGTCTGAATATTGACTTTGATCTCAGGCCCTTCTTTTGAACAATTCTCTCTTTTATGAACAAGTCTTACAAATTGTCTTACAAATTGATATATTCTTTCTACAGCTGTCATGACGTTGGCCTGGGGGGTAGGTTTATGACAGTCATAAATACCTCTTCCCCCCTTTTTCCTCTCTATACCCTACTGAGGTTACATTTGCAAAACCCTTGGTTAACATAGAGATTCTAGGAACATCAGTAGGTGGGGGGAAATAAAATATATTCTGGTAATCCGAACAATTGAACATACGCGGTGGTACTTAATGAATATGATGTCAGTTTGGTTGTCATCTGAGACATTCTCATCAATGATAAGATGACATAAACTCTAAAGTGGAAAGTCTACACATCAGAGTTATCGGATTCACATGGAATTGTTGTTCAATTTAAATGTTTGAATATGAAATTATTCGTGATGAGATGAAATGTGATTATAGCTTCTAAAATGTGAGATTTGGGTTTTCATAAGATAGGGCTCTGCTCAATCTGTGGCCCGCCCCTGTGAAGGGACATGGGCTATAAAACTTTTCAAACACGCCCTCCTCTCCCTTCCTATATAAGCCCTTGACGACAATATAACTTCCTGTTCCAAGGACATGAGAACGACGGTCCGATGTCAGAATGGTTCAGATAATAACTACAAAACGAAGCCAACATCAGCGTGAGCTTTGGGTGCGAATGGTATGAACTTTGAACTCTTATTCACTACAGAAGTGATACCTGAGGCAGCATTTATTGATGGCAGGAAAACACTGGATCACTGCTGCTATAACTTCCGTGATGCCTACAAGTCCCTCCGGCCCTCCTTCGGCAAATCTGACCACGACTTCATTTTGCTCCTCCCTTCCTGTTGGCAGAAACTCAAACAGGATGTACCCGTGCTAAGGACTATTGAGTGCTGGTCTGACCAATCGGAATCCACGCGTCAAGATTGTTTGATCACTTGGACTAGGACATGTTCCCGGGTAACCTAAGAGAATAGTATTGATTTAAACGCTGATTCGGTGAGTGAGTTTATAAGGAAGTGCATAGGAGATGTTGCACCCACTGGGGCTATTAAAACCTACCCAGAAACAGAAAACTGAAAGCGCAAACCATCACATTTAACCATGGAAAGGTTACTGGGGATATGGCCGAATACAACCGTGTAGTTATTCCCTCCGCAAGGCGAAATGTCAGTATAGAGACAACAGACGTATGTGGCAGTAAGTACAGAAAATCTCGGACTACAAGAAGAAAACCAGCCACTTCATGGACACCGGCGTCTTACTTCCAGACAAATTAAACACCTTCTTTGCCAACTTTGAGGATAATACAGTGCCACCAATGCGGCAGTTACCAAGGACTGTGGGCTCTCCTTCTCCGTGGCCGACGTGAGTAAGACATTTAACCACAAAGAATTCCAGAGGGTAGTGTGGTCTGCACAACGCATCACCGGGGGCTAACTACCTGCCCTCCTGGACACCTACAGCACTCGATGTCACAGGAAGGCCAAAAATATAATCAAGGACAACAACCACCTGAGCCACTGCCTGTTCACCCAGCTACCATCCAGAAAGCGAGGTTAGTACAGGTGCATCAAAGCTGTCCATCAGACTGTTAAACAGCCACAACACAGTGATGCTGCCTACATACAGGCTTGAAATCATTGGCCACTTCAATAAATAAAATGGATCACTGGTAATGTTAACAATACCACTTTAATATAGTTTACATATCTTGCATTACTCATCTCATACTGTATTTTATACCATCTATTGCATCTTGCCTATGCCGTTGTCATTTGTTATGATGTTGGCCTGTGGCTTAAGGTTAATGATCCCCCCATAAACACCTTTCTCCCTTCCCTCTCTCTCTCTGACTCTACTGAAGGACTCTTGAATAGCCTTTGTTAAACATAGAGAGTCTGGGAACATCAAACAAGTGGAGGGAAAGGAACAATATTTTGGTAATAGAACCAGTTGAATATATGCATTGGTACATAATGAATATAATGTCAGTTCGGTTGTCATCTGAGACATTATGACTGATGACAGGACGACATTGGGTTTTCATAAGGTTAGAGCTCTGCTCAATCAGTGGCCCGCCCCTGTGAAGAGACATGGGTTATAAACTATGAAACACACCCTTCTCTCCCTCCACTATATATAGCCTTGATGAAAATGTAACCTCCTGTTCCCGGTACGCGAGGCCTTGCCGTCTCCGTGTTAAAAGGATAAGAGCACCTACAGAACTAAGCCAACCTCAACAAGAACCAAACGAAATTAGCATTGAATTTCAATGTGAAGGTGACGACCTCCATGCCAGAAGGATGAATTTCGACTATACCAGCCAGAATATAGCATGAGCATATAGCATGGCAACTTGCTAAGTACTTTGAACTATTATTCACTCCAGAAGTGATACCTCCCAGCCGTTGAGTTAGCAGCGGCCGCTGTAAACGTGGGCTAGGAGAGGACAGACAGAGTATCCCGTCTACCACTCAATGACGACACTACAACGTATCCCGTTCACCACCAAAGACACTCTTCAAAGGACAATGGACTCTGTTGGGCCTTCCATCTACCACCAACCTATGAAGCGCAGCTCAGAGTAAATATTTATTGCATTTTCCTTTTCCAAATGGGTGGTAATTTAGAATGCATAAGATTCTGTATTTACGATAGAGAAGCTGTCTACGGCCCGATAGAGACATTGCTTCTCCCTTTGTTCTTCAGTCTTCCCACTCTTTCACTAAAACCCAACCCCCTTTCTTTGTGTAACCAGCTGTCATAACCGTTCCGTCCGCTAGGGACGTTTTTCTTTATGACATAATTTGTAATCAATGTATGATTCGTTCTGTGTTTATGTAATTCTGTGTGATTAGTTAGGTATTTAGAAATAAATAATTAAACCCAATTTTGTATTGCTGATTCAACTTGTTAGCCAGGGTTCGTGAAGAACCAAGAATTCTACAATGTTCCGATGAGACTGAAATAAGGTGACGATTAATATTGACTGCTATTGATGTAAAATATTACTAGGTCTTTAAGAGTTTATTCGGAAGATAACAGCTCTAAAAACACTTTTTCGTCGTGCCCCGACTTTCTAGTTAATTACATTTACATGATTAGCTTAATCAGGTAATATTTATTACAGATAAAGGATTTTATAGAATAGCATGTCATATCACTTAATCCGGCATAGCCAAAGGAACGACACATTGCTCATCCATATATTTATATGTATATATTATTATTATTACATTGTTTTCCTTAGATCAGGTAGTTGCTGTGGAATTGTCAGATTACTTGTTAGATATTACTGCACTGTCGGAACAAGCATTTCGCTATACTATCAATAACATCTGCTAACCATGTGTATGTGACCAATAACATCTGCTAACCATGTGTATGTGACCAATAACATCTGCTAACCATGTGTATGTTTCTGTGTGAATCTTAGTGTGCGTTCTTTAATTCTCTCCTTCTCTCTTTCTTTCTCTCTCTCGGAGGACCTGAGCCCTCCTTGCTGTCCCCAGTCCACCTGGCTGTGCTGCTGCTCCAGTTTCAACTGTTCTGCCTTATTATTATTCGACCATGCTGGTCATTTATGAACATTTGAACAACTTGGCCATGTTCTGTTATTATCTCCAACCGGCACAGCCAGAAGAGGACTGGCCACCCCACATATGCTCTCTCTAATTCTCTCTTTCTTTCTCTCTCTCGGAGGACCTGAGCCCTAGGACCATGCCCCAGGACTACCTGACATGATGACTCCTGGCTGTCCCCAGTCCACCTGACCGTGCTGCTGCTCCAGTTTCAACTGTTCTGCCTTATTATTATTCGACCATGCTGGTCATTTATGAACATTTGAACATCTTGGCCATGTTCTGTTATTATCTCCAACCGGCACAGCCAGAAGAGGACTGGCCACCCCACATAGCCTGGTTCCTCTCTAGGTTTCTTCCTAGGTTTCGGCCTTTCTAGGGAGTTTTTCCTAGCCACCGTGCTTCTACACCTGCATTGCTTGCTGTTTGGGGTTTTAGGCTGGGTTTCTGTACAGCACTTTGAGATATCAGCTGATGTACGAAGGGCTATATAAATACATTTGATTTGATTTGATATGTGACCAATAACATCTGCTAACCATGTGTGTGTGACCAATAACATCTGCTAACCATGTGTATGTGACCAATAACATCTGCTAACCATGTGTATGTGACCAATAACATCTGCTAACCATGTGCATGTGACCAATACAATTTGATTTGATTCTGATTTGATTTGATGTCACACCCTGACCATAGTTTGCTTTGTATGTTCTATGTTTTGTTTGGTCAGGGTGTGATCTGAGTGGGCATTCTATGTTGGATGTCTAGCTTGTCTGTTTCTGCGTTTGGCCTGATATGGTTCTCAATCAGAGGCAGGTGTTAGTCGTTGTCTCTGATTGGGAACCATATTTAGGTAGCCTGTTTGGTGTTGGGTTTGGTGGGTGATTGTTCCTGTCTCTGTGTTTGTTGCACCAGATAGGGCTGTTTCAGGTTGTCACGGTTCTTGTTTTTGTATATTGTTCATTAAAGATGTATAAAGATAACCACGCTGCATTTTGGTCCTCCTCTCCTTCAACAGAAGAAAGCTGTGACATTTGAATTTAAACATTGGTGATTTACCTATTAAATGACTGAGTTTTTATATATATATATATATATATGGAGTGTGCGACTCTTCATTTTTATAGCGCATACTTTATTTGCCGTTAGTCAGCACCTCTACATAAAATAGTTTTTAATTAGACAGCAAAAGCACAACATTTATTTTCTATTTTCTATTAGATAAACTAATGTGTTGCTCTGTAAACAGGCAGGACTAGTTGGAAACCAGTTGTCTTCATGTACCAGTTGTGATTGAATGCATGTAATTTAAACTAGTTATAACTCTGAGTGGTATGACAGCAAGGAATGTACTGTACCTATGTACAACTATCCACTGGGTTTTCAACTATCCGTTTCTGGGTTTTCAACTATCCCCTGGGTTTTCAACTATCCATTTCTGGGTTTTCAGCTATCCATTTCTGGGTTTTCAACTATCCCCTGGGTTTTCAACTATCCCCTTCTGGGTTTTCAGCTATCCATTTCTGGGTTTTTAACTATCCACTTCTGGGTTTTTAACCATTCACTGGGTTTTTAACTTCTTCTGGATCGGTTGAGCTAACGTAGGCTAATGCGATTAGCATGAGGTTGTAAGTAAAAAGAACATTTCCCAGGACATGGACATATCTGATATTGACAGAGAGCTTAAATTATTGTTAATCTAACTGCACTGTCCAATTTACAGTATTGAGTGCACAATTTTGAACATGGAAAGTTATTAATAAAGGCAATTAATTAATTAGGCACATTATTAATTAGGCACATTTTGGGCAGTCCTGATACAACATTTTGAACAGAAATGCAATGGTTCATTGGATCAGTCTAAAATGTTGCACATGCACTGCTGCCATCCAGTCGCCAAAATCTAAATTGCACCTGGGCTGGAATAATACATTATGGCCTTTCTCTTGCATTTCAACATTGATGGTACAAAAAATATACCAAAGAACAGTTAATATGAAGAAAAACTATCTTTTACCAGATTGTGTTGTGTTATATTCTCCTACATTCCTTTGACATTTCCACAAAATTCAAAATGTTTCCTTTCAGGGCCTGAGCTACAGACAGTTAGATTTGGGTGAAATTTGAAAAGAAAAAAATGGGTTGATCCTTATGGAAGCACTCTCTCCCTTCATAATGGTCTAACTACAGAGGGCTGTGAGGTAGATAACAGCCCAGTCAGTGTGTCCATATCAGATCCATTCAAATAGCACTGAGGGTTTATTAGTGTCTGAACACTAACTGCTGCACCAGGGGACACGAGTTGTAATGGAACTAGACTGCTCTGCATCACTCTTTAGATCTGGTTGTGTCATAATCTGTGCCTGGAACAACTGGCTAATGTCCTCAGGCTTCTTAGATTAGATGTTCTTAGCTTTGCCTAGATTCCTAGGGTTTTGCATCTGCTAGAATTGGGTTATGGTATGTGGGTTGTGTAAACCAGAGTTTCCCAAACTCGGGCCTGGGGCCACCGCAGAGTGCAAGTTTCGGTTTTTGCCGTGGCATTACACAGTTGATTCAAATAATCTAGGCTTGACGATGAGTTGGTTATTTGAATCACCTGTGCAGTGCTTAAAAAAACAAAATGTGCACACAGAGGGCCCAGGTCCTAGTTTACATCACACAGGTAGTTAGGGTTGGGTATGTGAGAACTGTAAAAATCACCACCAACTAGAAGCAACAGAATGTTACTTAGTGTATCCCAGATATACTGTAGGTTTTTCCAACAGGGTTCCCTCCTGAGTCTGATTTTCAAGCAGAACATTTTCAAATCCTCCTAGGCCTACTTTGAGTCTACTAAAGATGGCAAAAACAATGTGGCTTCACCTGGAAAATTAGTAGATGTTTAAAGCAATCAGGGTTTAACGTAAATAATGTGACTTCCGATTGGGCGAGAGTTAAACAGAGCTAAGCATTGTGGTCTAAATTCTCATTGACACATACGTGGTCTGTAATATATCAGAGGAATGGGACTGTATTACTGTTCAGAGTGGAACAAGTATTAATTTGGTCCAAGGAGAACTGCCTCTTAGAAGAATGAGGAATGAATCACCGGGAACATTAAGCACTTTTCCTGACATTTTAAAACACTTAGACCTAGAGGGATATTTCTATTTCCATTTACTTTGAGACTGTTTTGAGACAATTATATAATGCTATCTCCCTCTATTAGTGTCTTCAAAGGGGATATCTGCAGTTGAAACAATAACGAAGAGGACACCCCGCCTCTGTTTTGGTAAAAGTTGAGGGATGGGCCTGGATAAATGTAACCACTTAGAAATTCATTCACTTTACCGTCCAATGTATAAAAAAAGTATAGTTTTAAGCATGTTTTGAGTTTATGCAGTATTTGTTTACATTTACAAACATACTGTAGGAGTAAAACAAGCTTATATTTGGGGTTCTGATGGCGTACAAAGTCAGGCATTTAGAGGTTAAATACGCAGTCTGGAAAAAGTGGATGTTCTGTCCCATTAAAAACTTCACTTATGAATACACAAACTGAAAATGGATGAATGCGATTTTACAGTAACACACATAAACCCCTTACAGATGTTTTACTTTCACCACATGCCCCATTTGCCCAGTGCACTGTATGGGTACAGGTGCAGGATCTTAACTTGAGCCAGTTTGTTACAGCAGGAAAATAATCCTGCAGCAATAGGAAATATGAATTATTAGGTGGATTATAATTAATGGACCATTTTTTATAGGGGTTGATACATCTTTCGTTAGGGGAAATCAAGTCAGAAATGGCAAAAGTTGAAATGACTAAAATGACTCTTTAGAATACTTTTTAAACCTTGATTACACTACACGTTAGCATTTCCGGCTGCAACAATAGGATGATCAAATTAAGATACGGCATCTGTGTGAATTCAAAATAATGAATAAAAATAGCTGTAATCCTTTCCATCCTCTCCGTCCCACACGTGGCGCGGAGATTCTGGCCTGAATGTCAGGGTTACCATGGTGAAGCTCTTTGCCTGGCATCTCTTTGGCTGTTTGACATCCATCTGCCTGACGTGTGTGTGTGTGTGTGTGTGTGTGTGTGTGTGTGTGTGTGTGTGTGTGTGTGTGTGTGTGTGTGTGTGTGTGTGTGTGTGTGTGTGTGTGTGTGTGTGTGCGTGTGCGTGCGTGCGTGCTTGCGTGCGTGCGCGTGTGTGTGTGTGTGTGTGTGTGCGTGTGTGTGCGTGTGTGTGTGTGGTGGTTGGAAAAGTACCCAACAGACATACCTGAGTAAAAGTAAATATAGCTTATACAGAAAATGACTCAAGTAAAAGTGAAAGTCACCCAGTAAAATTCTACTTGAGTAAAAATCTGAAAGTATTTGGTTTTAAATATTCTTAAGTATCAAAAGTAAAAGTATAAATCATTTCAAATTGCTTAAACCAGATGGCACATTGTTCTTCTTATCAGCGATGTTCTCTTGATAAGTTTGTGAATTTGACAATTGTCCTGTCCTGCTAAGAGTTCAACATGTAACGAGACCTTTTGGGTGTCAGAGTAAAAAGTACATTGTTTTCTTTAGAAATGTAAAAGTAGTCAGAAAAAAATATTAAAGTAAATTACAGATATCCAAAAAATGACTTAAGTAGTACTTTAAAGTATAAACGACTGTGTGTGTGCATCCTCTAGATCAGGGGTGTCAAAGTCAAATGGACGGAGGGCCAAATAAAAAATTTAGCTACAAGCCGAGGGCCGGACTGTTCGAATGTTCATTGAAAATTTTTTAAATGACGCATATAGTCTAGTGAACCTAATTGAACCTACTGAAAACCTAACAAATATATTCCAATATGATCAGATAAATAAAGCAATATTTTCTTATGGCTCTGTCAGTAATCTTTCATTTTCAACAGACACAAAAGACAAATTTCCTTTATATAAAAATCCCCATAACATGAACATTAAATGAAAGAAACCGGTATTCAAGGCACCATCAGTAGCCTATATTTTCTATTTTAGCAAAAGTGGGCTAAATTTACTTCAAAGAAAAAAACAATAATAGCAATTTTCTATCATCCACTCAACTGAAATATTTTTAAAATATAATTGGATTGAAATACAATAAAATAAAGTGCAAAAATCTATTAATCAAAAACAACACTTTGTTTAAGGAGAAGTAACATGCAGTGAAAACAAATATTAAACTTTAACTTTTAAACTTGAACTGAGTAAAAACTCTAAATATGTGATTGCACAGTAATGTTCACTTGTTTGAGGTTGAGGGTGATACTTGGTGGTGTCCCATCTTTTCCACAAGTTCATCAATGTTCGGGGTAAGGCTCTGAGCTGAGGAAATCCTCAGAATTGAGTGGAGGTGTTCAGCAGTAAGTCGACTTCTGTGTGATGTTTTGTTCAAGTTCATCAAAGAAAACAGTTGTTCACTTTTAGGTATGTGCTGCCAAACATAGACAACGTTTGAGCAGCCTGGATGCGCAGCTGGGGCATTGTGTCGGGGAGGAAACGGGCGAACTCCGCAGCACCCACTGCCGCATATTTTGCCCTCAGTGCATCATTGCATTGGAGGTCAATCAACTCCATTTGGAGGTTTGGTGGTGAGCTTTCCACGTCAACAGCAAATGGGTTACCGAGCAGTTCCAACCTGCTTTTTTGTGCTTCAAAGTCAGCAAATCGGCGTCGAAAGTCAGCGGCAAGCATACCTATTTTATCAGCCAACTGTGCGCTCGGGAACGCACTGGTAGAGAGCTTCTCTTTCATGGTCTGGCAGCTGGGAAAGTGGCTCAAATTTTCTTTCCGCATCTGCACCGTTGCATTGTGGGAAATGTAGTATTGGTGCGTGTAAAAGATCTGCGGGCTGCCGTCTTGCTGCGGTCTGCGGGCCGGTTCTAATAATAAATCAAGATCATCCCAGGGGCCGTAAAAAACCTTCTCGCGGGCCGGATGTGGCCCGCGGGCCTTGACTCTGACATATGTGCTCTAGATAGACAGGGATAGGATGTAGCCATGGCACAGGGACCAGGGAGTCATGTCTGTGGAAACATAACCCCATCAAAACATTCCAATTACACAGTTTATACAATATGATAGCTAGGCTGAGCAGCCAACATTTGTTTGGAGAGAAAGACAGACAGAGATAAGATTCCATTGCCAATAAAGCCCATTCCAATGTCAATGAAGCCACTTTGAGATGAATTTTTTTATTATTATTTTTGATTATGAAATAGAATTGAACATGGCACTGAATGTATCTGAGACCAGCTCTAATCTGGGACCAGCTCTAGTCTGGGCCGAGCTCTAATCTGGGACCAGCTCCAGTCTGGGACCAGCTCTAATATGGGACCAGCTCCAATCTGAGACCAGCTCTAATCTGAGACCAGCTCTAGTCTGGGACCAGCTCTAATCTGGGACCAGCTCTAATCTGGGACCAGCTCTAGTCTGGGACCAGCTCTAATCTCGGACCAGCTCTAATCTGGGACCAGCTCTAGTCTGGGATCAGCTCTAATCTGGGACCAGCTCTAGTCTGGGACCAGCTCTAATTGTCTTCAGTTTATTAATGTGTGTGTGTGTGTGAGAGAGAGAGAGAGAGAGAGAGAGAGAGAGAGAGAGAGAGAGAGAGAGAGAGAGAGAGAGAGAGAGAGAGAGAGAGAGAGAGAGAGAGAGAGAGAGAGAGAGAGAGATACTTCAAAAGGACCAATCAGGCCCCCAAAGGGTATCCTTAATTCAAGCAATGTGTGATAAATTGTGTGGCTGCCACACAAACCATGATAAATGAGGATGTTGTTTAAGGAGTACATTAAACATCACATTCTCTGCAAGGTTGTGCATGGTCAAAACAGTGAAACTGTGATCCTCTTCCAAAGGAATGCAACCAACCTCCAGATGAAAACGTGTCGAGGCCACAACTTTGCAGGTGAGGTTGGCTTGAGGATTGAGCAATGCTTTGCAGATGTACTCTCCCATCTCCGCTCAGAATGTACTGTGCCTTCAGACCCATACATCTCATACGGTATGTCTATGTGTCCATGTTTGCCTTACTTAACTGTGTCATCTCCCTGAAGCACAAACAAACAAATGCATTCACTGAAATGACAAAGGAGAGGAGAGGAGTGGAGTAGAGAGAACAGAAGAGGAGAAAAGAGGAGAGGAGAGGAGAGGAGAGGAGAGGAGAGGAGAGGAGAGGAGAGGAGAGGAGAGGAGAGGAGAGGAGAGGAGAGGAGAGGAGAGGAGAGGAGAGGAGAGGAGAGGTCAGCTCTAATCTGGGACCAGCTCTAATCTGGGAGCAGCTCTAGTCTGGGACCAGAGAGGAGAGGGAGAGGAGAGGAGAGGAGAGGAGAGGAGAGGAGAGGAGAGGAGAGGAGAGGAGAGAGAGGAGGAGAGAAGAGAAGATGAGAGAAGAGAAGAGAAGAGAAGATGAGAGAAGTGAAGAGAGAAGAGAGAAGAGAAGAGAAGAGAGGAGAGAAGAGGAGAGGAGAGGAGAGGAGAGGAGAGGAGAGGAGAGGAGAGGAGAGGACAAGAGAAGATGAGAGGAGAGGAGAGGAGAGGAGAAGACAAGAGAAGATGAGAGGAGAGGAGAGGAGAGGAGGAGAGGAGAGGAGAGGAGAGGAGAGGAGAGAGGAGAGGAGAGGAGAGGAGAGGAGAGGAGAGGAGAGGAGGAGAGAGTATAGGAGAAGAGAGAAGAGAAGAGAAGATGAGAGAAGATGAGAGAAGAGAAGAGAAGAGAAGAGAAGAGAAGAGAAGAGAGGAGAGGAGAGGAGAGGAGAGAGAGAGGAGAGGAGAGGAGAGGGAATTAGAAGAGGAGAGAAGAGAAGATTAGAGGGGAAGATGAGAGGAGAGGAGGAGAGGACAGGAGAGAGAATAGGAGAGGAGAGAAGAGAAGAGAAGATGAGAGGAGAGGAGAGGAGAGGAGAGGAGAGGAGAGGAGAGGAGAGAGGAGAGGAGAGGAGAGGAGAGAGGAGGAGAGGACAGGAGAGAATAGGAGAGGAGAGGAGAGGAGGAGAGGAGAGGAGGACAGGAGAGAGTATAGGAGAGGAGAGAAGAGAAGAGAAGATGAGAGAAGAGAAGATGAGAGGAGAAGAGAGAGGAGAAGAGGAACTTCAACGATGACCTGGTTTGACTTCTGGTCCGCCAGCCTCACAAACAAACCTGTCATGATCTCTCTGAACTGTGAGAACTGGCAACACCACAACCGCCCTGGCTCCATCTGCTCTGTGGCCCTGGATCCACTGCACAGGGAATGAGGGAACAAGAGAAAGGAGGAGAAGAGGAAGAGGGGGGAGAGAGGAAACCCAAAAACACAGCACAATCCGGGCCAGCCAAATTACGAATCACTTAATTGTAACCAGATAGGATGGATGGACGCAGTCCTAGACACACTGCTGCCTCGCTGCTTTTCCACTCTTCAATGGAGAGAAGTTTAGTTCCACTTCAAAAAATATATAGTGAAATCACAGTGGTGGATGAAGGTTGTGTCAAAACGACAGTGGACAATCCTATGGAACAGAAGTGATTTCACACACATTTCCACTATCTGTGACCCCAGTTATCATGCTTTCAACATTGTCCCTGACGGTGAGACGATATTAGACTGACACCAGATCTGTTGTTATTAGGGTTATCGTAGCGACAGACAGGTAATTACTAGATTACCTAGTTTGAAAGGACAGCCTGTCATGTCAGCAGCCTTTCCATCAAGTTCATGAACTATGTGTTTTTATAAACTGGGTGGTTCGAGCCCGGAATGCTGATTGGCTGACAGCCGTGGTATATCAGACCGTATACCACGGGTATGACAAAACAGTTATTTTTACAGCTCTAATAACGTTGATAACCAGTTTATAATAGAAATAAGGCTCCTTAGGGTTTTGTCGTATATGGCCAATATACCACGGCTAAGGGCTGTGTCCAGGCACTACGCATTGTGCATATTGCTTAAATAATATAATATAATAATAATATATGCCATTTAGCTGACGCTTTTATCCAAAGCGACTTACAGTCATGTGTGCATACATTCTACGTATGGGTGGTCCCGGGAATCGAACCCACAACCCTGGCGTTACAAGCGCCATGCTCTACCAACTGAGCCACAGAAGGACCATAATCAGTGGGTAGTGGTCCCAGACAACTGACAGAATGTTCCCGTGCAGGTGAAGTCTGGCTAGGATCCCAGACAACCGACAGAATGTTCCCGTGCAGGTGAAGTCTGGCTAGGATCCCAGACAACCGACAGAATGTTCCCGTGCAGGTGAAGTCTGGCTAGGATCCCAGACAACCGACAGAATGTTCTCGTGCAGGTGAAGTCTGGCTAGGATCCCAGACAACTGACAGAATGTTCTCGTGCAGGTGAAGTCTGGGTAGGATCCCAGACAACCGACAGAATGTTCCCGTGCAGGTGAAGTCTGGCTAGGATCCCAGACAACCGACAGAATGTTCCCGTGCAGGTGAAGTCTGGCTAGGATCCCAGACAACTGACAGAATGTTCCCGTGCAGGTGAAGTCTGGCTAGGATCCCAGACAACCGACAGAATGTTCCCGTGCAGGTGAAGTCTGGCTAGGATCCCAGACAACTGACAGAATGTTCTCGTGCAGGTGAAGTCTGGCTAGGATGCCAGACAACTGACAGAATGTTCCCGTGCAGGTGAAGTCTGGCTAGGATCCCAGACAACCGACAGAATGTTCCCGTGCAGGTGAAGTCTGGCTAGGATCCCAGACAACCGACAGAATGTTCCCGTGCAGGTGAAGTCTGGCTAGGATCCCAGACAACCGACAGAATGTTCCCGTGCAGGTGAAGTCTGGCTAGGATCCCAGACAACCGACAGAATGTTCCCGTGCAGGTGAAGTCTGGCTAGGATCCCAGACAACCGACAGAATGTTCCCGTGCAGGTGAAGTCTGGGTAGGATCCCAGACAACCGGACTACCATACAATAGATACACCTGGATGAAAGCAATGTGTGTTTGTGTGTCTGTGCCTGAGTGTGCATGTGCGCATTTGTGTGTGTGTATGTGTGTGTCTGTGTGTGTGTGTGTGTAAACCTTGATGACAGCAATAACAGTGACTCACCTGGACAATAACACAACAGCACCAGTCTGTCTGAACGGCAGGACACGGACATTCCCTCTCATCTCGTCCCTATAAGAGATTCCTACAAGTCAGATACGGTCGGGAAATTAGACAGACAAATACCTGAAGGTACATCCACATACTGTATGTATCACACTGTCAAACACATCTCTACACTATTAACAGGTGTATCTACTATTGTAGGAGAACAGTGAGGCATGGGACTGGAGACTACAGCATCAACAGGTGTATCTACTATTGTAGGAGAACGGTGAGCCATGGGACTGGAGACTACAGCATCAACAGGTGTATCTACTATTGTAGGAGAACGGTGAGGCATGGGACTGGAGACTACAGCATCAACAGGTGTATCTACTATTGTAGTAGGACGGTGAAGCATGGGACTGGAGACTACAGCATCAACAGGTGTATCTACTATTGTAGTAGGACGGTGAGGCATGGGACTGGAGACTACAGCATCGACAGGTGTATCTACTATTGTAGTAGGATGGTGAGGCATGGGACTGGAGACTACAGCATCGACAGGTGTATCTACTATTGTAGTAGGACGGTGAGGCATGGGACTGGAGACTACAGCATCGACAGGTGTATCTACTATTGTAGTAGGACGGTGAAGCATGGGACTGGAGACTACAGCATCGACAGGTGTATCTACTATTGTAGTAGGACGGTGAAGCATGGGACTGGAGACTACAGCATCGACAGGTGTATCTACTATTGTAGTAGGACGGTGAAGCATGGGACTGGAGACTATCTGGACAGTTTAGTGATGGACAGGAAGAGATGCCAGAGAGAACAGCTGTAGTCTCCCTCCACCCAGTACTCCTGTGGTTTGTAGTGTCTCATATAAGACAGCTGCATGATAACAGCACAATTAGGCCAGACCACATTCGTGTACGGACACAGTGGAGGTTAGGGAGAGTGCAGACTGTGAGGTGTAAGAACCATCCTGTCCTTTTCCTAAATTAAGAACATTAGGTGTCAGATCATCAGTCCATGGCTTAGACTCTAAGCCTTAGAGTGTAGAAGAATGTCAAAACATGAATGAACCCAGTCAGGCTTTGTGCAGTACATTCCTCAATAGATATTGCAAATTCACACGGTCCATTAAAAAGCAAAGTTGTGATTTCCTAAATGGAGGGAATCTGAAGGGTACATAACGCACCAGTATTTTCCATATTCAATTGACATATTTTACAGTTTTTAACAATCACTTTGGCACTAATTTCAGAACATTGTGGTCATTTTTCAAAACTCTAGACACAAAACACAAAACGGTCATCACTTGTAACACAGGCTGTCCAATGTTCAAAACATTGCATTGTGCATTCATATCATTAAAGAAACCTTGCACTTGCAGAATCATTGGTTCAAATAACTCATTTATCATGAAATACCATAGGAACATTCATTTAGATCACCCACACACAAGATACCGATAGTTTCACTGTGTAGTTGTTCGTACAATCATTAAATATTGTAGTACAAAATATGTGATACATGTTTCATTATGCTACTACATGTAAATACATCACTGTAAAAGGACTAGTAGAGAGAATACTACAGACACAGTGGAATCATTAAACAAAATATGACATTTATTGATGAAATACAAAAAATTCACAACATAGGTTTCCTTGAATCAAAGCAAAAATAATTAGCTACAAAAAAAAGAAAAAACAGTTAAAGGTCAACTGCAGTGTTCCTCACCTGGCTTACTGTAAAACATCACTGCAGTGTTCCTCACCAGGCTTACTGTAAAACATCACAGCAGTGTTCCTCACCTGGCTTACTGTAAAACATCACTGCAGTGTTCCTCACCTGGCTTACTGTAAAACATCACTGCAGTGTTCCTCACCTGGCTTACTGTAAAACATCACTGCTGTGTTCCTCACCTGGCTTACTGTAAAACATCACTGCAGTGTTCCTCACCTGGCTTACTGTAAAACATCACTGCAGTGTTCCTCACCTGGCTTACTGTAAAACATCACTGCAGTGTTCCTCACCTGGCTTACTGTAAAACATCACTGCAGTGTTCCTCACCTGGCTTACTGTAAAACATCACTGCAGTGTTCCTCACCTGGCTTACTGTAAAACATCACTGCAGTGTTCCTCACCTGGCTTACTGTAAAACATCACTGCAGTGTTCCTCACCTGGCTTACTGTAAAACATCACTGCAGTGTTCCTCACCTGGCTTACTGTAAAACATCACTGCAGTGTTCCTCACCTGGCTTACTGTAAAACAGCACTGCAGTGTTCCTCACCTGGCTTACTGTAAAACATCAACTGCAGTGTTCCTCACCTGGCTTACTGTAAAACATCACTGCAGTGTTCCTTATCTGGCTTACTGTAAAACATCACTGCAGTGTTCCTCACCTGGCTTACTGTAAAACATCACTGCAGTGTTCCTCACCTGGCTTACTGTAAAACATCACTGCGGTGTTCCTCACCTGGCTTACTGTAAAACATCACTGCGGTGTTCCTCACCCAGCTTACTGTAAAACATCACTGCAGTGTTCCTCACCTTACTGTAAAACATCACTGCAGTGTTCCTCACCTGGCTTACTGTAAAACATCACTGCAGTGTTCCTCACCTGGCTTACTGTAAAACATCACTGCAGTGTTCCTCACCTGGCTTACTGTAAAACATCACTGCGGTGTTCCTCACCCGGCTTACTGTAAAACATCACTGCAGTGTTCCTCACCTGGCTTACTGTAAAACATCACTGCAGTGTTCCTCACCTGACTTACTGTAAAACATCACTGCAGTTTTCCTCACCCAGCTTACTGTAAAACATCACTGCAGTGTTCCTCACCTGGCTTACTGTAAAATATCACTGCAGTGTTCCTCACCTAGCTTACTGTAAAACATCACTGCAGTGTTCCTCATCTGGCTTACTGTAAAACATCACTGCAGTGTTCCTCACCTGGCTTACTGTAAAACATCACTGCAGTGTTCCTCACCTGGCTTACTGTAAACCATCACTGCAGTGTTCCTCACCTAGCTTACTGTAAAACATCACTGCAGTGTTCCTCATCTGGCTTACTGTAAAACATCACTGCAGTGTTCCTCACCTGGCTTACTGTAAAACATCACTGTAGTGTGCCTCACCTGGCTTACTGTAAAACATCACTGTAGTGTGCCTCACCTGGCTTACTGTAAAACATCACTACAGTGTGCCTCACCTGGCTTACTGTAAAAAGCTGGACAAAGTATTGATTACTGTACTTCTATATTTCCATCAACCCTGTCTTGTGGATTGGCCATAGGTTCTCATCCACATCACAATGGATGTTTTCATTAGCCAAACATCTTGGGAAGAATCTTCTGGTGAATCCAGGCCTGACACTGGTCTGCCGTGATGTCATTGCATGCGTCATCCGTGGCCTGGAGAAGGGTGGCTTGTTTGTGAGGGCGCCTATCATATACCTTACACCTCCATGTGGAGAAATCAAATCAAATCATCAAATCAAATCAAATTGTATTTGTCACATACACATGGTTAGCAGATGTTAATGCGAGTGTAGCGAAATAATATAATAATAATAATATATGCCATTTAGCTGACGCTTTTATCCAAAGCGACTTACAGTCATGTGTGCATACATTCTACGTATGGGTGGTCCCGGGAATCGAACCCACTACCCTGGCGTTACAAGCGCCATGCTCTACCAACTGAGCCACAGAAGGACCACATGCTTGTGCTTCTAGTTCCGACAATGCAGTGATAACCAACAAGTAATCTAACTAACAATTCCAAAACTACTGTCTTATACACAGTGTAAGGGGATAAAGAATATGTACATAAGGATATATGAATGAGTGATGGTACAGCATACAGTAGATGGTATCGAGTACAGTATATACATATGAGATGAGTATGTAGACAAAGTAAACAAAGTGGCATAGTTAAAGTGGCTAGTGATACATGTATTACATAAGGATGCAGTCGATGATGTAGAGTACAGTATATACGTATGCATATGAGATGAATAATGTAGGGTAAGTAACATTATATAAGGTAGCATTGTTTAAAGTGGCTAGTGATATATTTAAATCATTTCCCATCAATCCCATTATTAAAGTGGCTGGAGTTGGGTCAGTGTCAATGACAGTGTGTTGGCAGCAGCCACTCAATGTTAGTGGTGGCTGTTTAACAGTCTGATGGCCTTGAGATAGAAGCTGTTTTTCAGTCTCTCGGTCCCAGCTTTGATGCACCTGTACTGACCTCGCCTTCTGGATGATAGCGGGGTGAACAGGCAGTGGTTCGGGTGGTTGATGTCCTTGATGATCTTTATGGCCTTCCTGTAACATCAGGTGGTGTAGGTGTCCTGGAGGGCAGGTAGTTTGCCCCCGGTGATGCGTTGTGCAGACCTCACTACCCTCTGGAGAGCCTTACGGTTGAGGGCGGAAACATTCCTCAATCGGGTTAAGGAAAAGAGAGCATGGGGGTATGTACAGGGTGGTAAGTTGTGGATGGGCCTGAAACCATCCCACACAATGACATACTGTAGGTCATGCCATCAGCTCTACAGACCTGATTTAGCTCATCAAGGAAGGTTACATTCGAAACAGCAAATCATGTTGCTGCCTGCAACTCAATATATAGAGTATATAGAGTAGAGAGCTTTAGATGTTGTTCGAAACATTAGAATGGGCAAGATGAGTAATCTAAGCAACTTTGACCATGGTATGATTGTTGATGCCACACATGGTGATTCTAGCATCTCAGAAACAGCTGCCCTCCTGGGATTTTTACGCACTACATTCTCTAGAGTTTACAGAGAATGGTGCGATAAACAAAACACATTCAGTGAGCGACAGTTCTGTGGGCAAAAACACCTTGTTAATGAGAGAGGTCAGAGGACAATGTCCAGCCTCATTCAAGCTAACAGAAAGGCCACAGATGCTCAAATAACAGCTGTTTTAAACAGTGGTGTGCAGAACGTACAACATGGTGAATCATTCGGGCTGTTGTGGAGGCAAAAGGGGGTCCTACCCAGTACTGGATGGGTGTACCTAATAAAGTGGCCAGTGAGCGTACATTAATGTGAAATCTGAGAACGTGGTCTGGAAAAGTGGTACATGGGACCATAGAAACCGTGTCTGATAAAGAATGATGATGAAATATTACATCCATAGATAATGTCGTCCAATTGGTTCATGTTCCACGGTAATTGGTGTCAATGGATCTCGTTATCCTGAAACTTTCATGACCTAAACACAGAATACTGTTCGTCAGTTTCCATAGAACTATACATTAAGAGTAATGCAACAGTTACTTATCATTTTGATCAGTTGTATCAATTGACAGTTAGATCATTGTAATGAAATGAATAGACAGTCATTTCAGATGTCATGTGTGAATTGCATTTTGAAATGGTGATACTTTGATGTTAAGTTGTGTCGTTTTGAACAGGTGATTTTAGTTCAATGAACAAATGATCTTATCTTTATGTTTATTGTATCCAAACAATTGGAAAAAGTGTTAAGAGTTTTGAAAAATTTGCATTTTGATCATTGGTTGTGACAAATGACATCAAGGTTACGAAATTAGTGCCAAAGTGATTGTAAAAAACTATAAAAGCCGCCCATTTGTGGGCCTCCTCCACATCTTCCTAGTTGTTGGAAATGTACAGGAAGTGCCAAGGACATTCTATTGATAAAACAGGAAATTGATTTTACGGTGTGATCTCTGCGCATATGTGTGTGTGTGTGTGTGTGTGTGTGCACGTGTGTGTGTGTGTGCGCACGTGTGTGTGTGTGTGTGTGCGCACATTTGTGTGTGTGTGTGTGTGTGTGTGCGCACGTGTGTGTCTGTTAGTCTAGGAAAATCCTCCAGCTCCAGGAGAGATAAAGGAGGAGCTAGGTTTCTCCCACACGTTCAATGAAAGTGTGTGTGTGTGTATGTGTGTGTGTGTGTGCGCGTGTGTGTGCGCGCATGTGTGTGTGTGCGCTCGTGTGTGTGTGTGTGTGTGAACGTGTGCGTGTGTGTTCGTCATCGTTTGAAACCGACGGACCACCATAGAGATGAGTGAGATATTCCACCCAACAATATGACTACCCTTGGGTCTTAAACAGACGGACTACCAGGGAGATGAAGAATGGCAGATATTCCACCCAACAATATGTCTACCCTTGGGTCTTAAACAGACGGACTACCAGGGAGATGAAGAATGGCAGATATTCCACCCAACAATATGACTACCCTTGGGTCTTAAACAGATGGACTACCAGGGAGATGAAGAATGGCAGATATTCCACCCAACAATATGTCTACCCTTGGGTCTTAAACAGACAGACCACCAAAGAGAAGAGTGAGATATTCCACCCAACAATATGTCTACTCTTGGGTCTTAAACAGACAGACCACCAAAGAGAAGAGTGAGATATTCCACCCAACAATATGTCTACCCTTTGGTCTTAAACCGACAGACCACCAAAGAGAAGAGTGAGATATTCCACCCAACAATATGTCTACCCTTGGGTCTTAAACCGCCGGACCACCAGGGAGATGAAGAATGGCAGATATTCCACCCAACAATATGTCTGCGTCCCAAATTACTCTCTATTCCCTACATAAAATACTACTTAATTTTTTTATTACAAAAGTAGTACACTATGCAGGGAATAGGGTGCACACTATGTTTAGCCTTGAGGCTTGAGCAGAGAACTTCTCTCACTGTTTTCTCCAACATTGGGGAGGCAGGTAGCCTAGTGGTTAGAGCGTTGGGCCAGTAACTGAAAACCGTTGCTGGATTGAATCCCTGAGCTGACAAGGTAAAAATCAGTTTGTTCTGCCCCTGAACAAGGCAGTTAACCCACTGTTCACTGGTAGGCCATTCATGTAAGTACAGAATTTGTTCTTAAATAACTGACATGCCTAGTTAAATAAAGGTTCTCTGATGTGCTTCCTTGGGGTTGGAAGTGTTGAATGGGATGATCATCAACATACCCAGGCCCTGACAGAGAGAGAAGTCACAGTCACACCTACAGGTTACAGCTAGGACCACTGGTCTGGAAAAAATGTACATTACCGTGTTTAACAAGAGAGTGAAGTGACACTGACGGAACCACATGCTAACCACGGGTGGTTGGGTTATAGTAATGGCTAGTAATGGTATCGAACACATCAGACATGTTCTTTCCATGTGTTTGATGCCATTCCATTCTAGCCATTATTATGAGCTGTCCTACCCTCACCAGCCTCCTGTGATGCTAACCCTTCACTCTTTGGTGACCGGGAACCGATACTCTCCACGTTCACTTTCCACTATGCTCCTGGACTCTTGCACAACATACCTCACACTGATAACAGAGATGACGCATCGCAATGTGAAGTCAGATTTGGACATACTGTATGCTTTCCGCTCTGGAAATGGTTCTCGTTTTAATGTTCCACGAGGCAACAGGATAGTTGGATGAGGATATAGTTGAGCTGGCCTTCGGCTGTGAGGAGGACTCTGACACTGTGGATTGACAGTGACCTCAGAGCTTGAGACTCTCTCTGTCCTTTAGAATCAGCCAGAAAGAACACAGTGACCTATCTCTCCACTGTGGAGGTCACCAGAGATGTTAGATAATGACATTAGATCTATGTGTTTCTAAATTGCAGAGGGGGACAAAGTAGGAGTACGCAACAGAGACATACAAGAACAGGTAACCAAAAGCGCATTGGCTGTTTTGGAGAAGAGCACATTTTCAAATCATTTTGACTTCAATGTATCTCAAATATCTCAATAACTCAATGGGGAAGTAGGTTGTGCAACTGCTTGGCATGTGTCACCACAGGACATAACATTTTGCCAGAAAATCAGAAGCATGTCTGAGTGAGTGTATCTAATCACAACCGTTGGAAAAACACTCTACACACAAATATTTGATTAAATGCTTTCCGAATTCTGACCAAGAACCTCTTTAGTAAGTAGACTAAATAAACCAAATCTTTCAAAAAAATATTTTTCCACAAAGATCTCTGTATTATCAGCCCAGAGAGTACATTCAAAACCCAAAAGAAGGTCAAATATAAATCAAATCCATCTTCAAAAACGCTGAGACCTCCATCCACTTCCATGAGAGCTGAGACCTCCATCCACTTCCATGAGAGCTGAGACCTCCATCCTCCATCATGAGAGCTGAGACCTCCATCCTCCATCCTCCATCATGAGAGCTGAGACCTCCATCCTCCATCCACTTACATGAGAGCTGAGACCTCCATCCTGCATCCACTTCCATGAGAGCTGAGACCTTCATCCTCCATCCACTTACGTGAGAGCTGAGATCTCCATCCACTTCCATGAAAGCTGAGACCTCCTCCATCCTCTTCCATGAGAGCTGAGACCTCCATCCACTTCCATGAGAGCTGAGACCTCCATCCACTTCCATGAGAGCCGAGACCTCCATCCTCTTCCATGAGAGCTGAGACCTCCTCCATCCACTTCCATGAGAGCTGAGACCTCCATCCACTTCCATGAGAGCTGAGACTTCCATCCACTTCCATGAGAGCTGAGACCTCCTCCATCCACTTCCATGAGAGCTGAGACCTCCTCCATCCACTTCCATGAGTGCTGAGACCTCCATCCACTTCCATGAGAGCTGAGACTTCCTCCATCTACTTCCATGAGAGCTGAGACTTCCATCCACTTCCATGAGAGCTGAGACCTCCTCCATCCACTTCCATGAGTGCTGAGACCTCCACCCACATACATGAGAGCTGAGACTTCCATTCACTTCTATGAGAGCTGAGACCTGCATCAACTTCCATGAGTGCTGAGACCTCCATCCACTTCCATGAGAGCTGAGACCTCCTCCACCCACATCCATGAGAGCTGAGACTTCCATCCACTTCCATGAGAGCTGAGACCTTCTCCATCCACTTCCATGAGAGTTGAGACCTCCTCCATCCACTTACATGAGAGCTGAGACTTCCATCCACTTCCATGAGAGCTGAGACCTCCTCCATCCACTTCGATGAGAGTTGAGACCTCCTCCATCCACTTCCATGAGAGTTGAGACCTCCTCCATCCACTTCCATGAGAGTTGAGACCTCCTCCATCCACTTCCATGAGAGTTGAGAACTCCTACATCCACTTCCATGAGAGTTGAGACTTCCATCCACTTCCATGAGAGCTGAGACCTCCTCCATCCACTTCCATGAGAGTTGAAACCTCCTCCATCCACTTCCATGAGAGTTGAGATCTACTTCCACTTCCATGAGAGCTGAGACCTCCATCCACTTCTATGAGAGTTGAGACCTCCTGCATCGACTTCTATGAGAGCTGAGACATCCTCCATCGACTTCCATGAGAGCTGAGACCTCCTCCATCCACTTCCATGAGGGCTGAGACCTCCTCCATCCACTTCGATGAGAGTTGAGACCTCCTCCATCCACTTCCATGAGAGCTGAGACCTCCTCCATCCACTTCCATGAGAGCTGAGACATCCTCCATCCACTTCCATGAGAGCTGAGACCTCCTCCATCCACTTCCATGAGAGCTGAGACCTCCATCCACTTCCATGAGAGCTGAGACCTCCTCCATCCACTTCCATGAGAGCTGAGACCTCCTCCATCCACTTCCATGAGAGCTGAGACCTCCTCCATCCACTTCCATGAGAGCTGAGACCTCCTCCATCCACTTCCATGAGAGTTGAGATCTCCGTCCACTTCCATGAGAGCTGAGACCTCCTCCATCCACTTCCATGAGAGTTGAGATCTCCGTCCACTTCCATGAGAGTTGAGACCTCCTCCATCCACTTCCATGAGAGTTGAGATCTCCGTCCACTTCCATGAGAGCTGAGACCTCCTCCATCCACTTCCATGAGAGTTGAGATCTCCTTCCACTTCCATGAGATTTGAGATCTCCTTCCACTTCCATGAGAGTTGAGATCTCCTTCCACTTCCATGAGAGTTGAGATCTCTGTCCACTTCCATGAGAGCTGAGACCTCCTCCATCCACTTCCATGAGAGTTGAGATCTCCGTCCACTTCCATGAGAGTTGAGACCTCCTCCATCCACTTCCATGAGAGTTGAGATCTCCGTCCACTTCCATGAGAGCTGAGACCTCCTCCATCCACTTCCATGAGAGTTGAGATCTCCGTCCACTTCCATGAGAGTTGAGACCTCCTCCATCCACTTCCATGAGAGTTGAGATCTCTGTCCACTTCCATGAGAGTTGAGATCTCCGTCCACTTCCATGAGAGTTGAGATCTCCTTCCACTTCCATGAGATTTGAGATCTCCTTCCACTTCCATGAGAGTTGAGATCTCCTTCCACTTCCATGAGAGTTGAGATCTCCGTCCACTTCCATGAGAGTTGAGATCTCCGTCCACTTCCATGATAGTTGAGATCTCCTTCCACTTCCATGAGAGTTGAGATCTCCGTCCACTTCCATGAGAGCTGAGACCTCCTCCATCCACTTCCATGAGAGTTGAGACCTCCTCCATCCACTTCCATGAGAGCTGAGACCTCCTCCATCCACTTCCATGAGAGTTGAGATCTCCGTTCACTTCCTTGAGAGCTGAGTCCTCCTCCATCCACTTCCATGAGAGTTGAGATCTCCGTCCACTTCCATGAGAGTTGAGACCTCCTCCATCCACTTCCATGAGAGTTGAGATCTCCGTCCACTTCCATGAGAGCTGAGACCTCCTCCATCCACTTCCATGAGAGTTGAGATCTCTGTCCACTTCCATGATAGTAGAGATATCCGTCCACTTCCATGAGAGTTGAGACCTCCTCCATCCACTTCCATGAGAGTTGAGATCTCCGTCCACTTCCATGAGAGTTGAGACCTCCTCCATCCACTTCCATGAGAGTTGAGATCTCTGTCCACTTCCATGAGAGTTGAGATCTCCGTCCACTTCCATGAGAGTTGAGATCTCCTTCCACTTCCATGAGATTTGAGATCTCCTTCCACTTCCATGAGAGTTGAGATCTCCTTCCACTTCCATGAGAGTTGAGATCTCCGTCCACTTCCATGAGAGTTGAGATCTCCGTCCACTTCCATGATAGTTGAGATCTCCGTCCACTTCCATGAGAGTTGAGATCTCCTCCATCCACTTCCATGAGAGTTGAGATCTCCTTCCACTTCCATGAGAGTTGAGATCTCCGTCCACTTCCATGAGAGTTGAGATCTCTGTCCACTTCCATGAGAGTTGAGATCTCCGTCCACTTCCATGAGAGTTGAGATCTCCGTCCACTTCCATGAGAGTTGAGACCTCCTCCATCCACTTCCATGAGAGCTGAGACCTCCTCCATCCACTTCCATGAGAGTTGAGACCTCCTCCATCCACTTCCATGAGAGTTGAGACCTCCTCCATCCACTTCCATGAGAGTTGAGATCTCTGTCCACTTCCATGAGAGTTGAGATCTCCTTCCACTTCCATGGAGGGAGAGAGAGAGGGAGAGACCACGGTGTGCCATCACAGCAGAATAATGTGTTACCTGTTGCCACAATAAAATAACAAATGAAGAACAAACACCATTGTATATTCAAACCATATTTTCCCTTTTGTACTCTAGCTATTTACACATTGTTACAACACTACATATAGCCATAATATTCCTTTGGAATATGTCATGTTTACTGTTCATTTTTTATTGTTGATTTCACTTTTGTTTATTATCTATTTCATTTGCTTTGGCAATGTAAACATATTTTTCTTTTCCCATGTCAATAAAGCCCTTTGAATTGAATTGAGATTTTCAGCTATGAGAGGGCGGGGGGCTGGGCAGGGCAGAGCCAGCAGAACCAGCCAGTGGTCTGAAGGGTTAGTTTGTTAGGCTTGCTAGCTCCAGGTCAGGTCAGATAAACTGACAGGCATGCCAATAATGTCCAACACAAACACATGGCTCGCATTACCTCCAAGTGGCTTACTGGAGACCTATCAAACCAGGTCTGTGTTCGAAATGGCAAACCTGTTCCCTATGTAGTGCACTTCTTTAGACCAGGACCCTAGTGCACTACATAGGGAACAGGTTGCCATTGGGCTCTGGTCTAAAGTAGTGCACTACATAGGGAATAGGGTGCCATTGGGCTCGGGTCTAAAGTAGTGCACTACATAGGGAACAGGTTTGCCATTTCAGATGTAGAAGACCGGCACTGCCAGTATCACCATGTGAAATAACAATCTGGAGCGAATGGATTGTAAGTGGAGAGCTGAAGTTGGGCGGCTCTGTCTGAAATGGCACACCATTCTCTCTATAGGCCCTGGTTAAAGAAGTGCACTACAAAGGTAGTAGGATGTTATTTTGTACACATAGGGGAGTTCAACGAGCGTAGTGGAAACATGGAATATATATGGAAGTCAGTGTCATGGTCGATTTCGGTGACCTTGACAACGGCAAGGACTGGGACCCAAGTTCTTTCATACAGTATGATATGAATTACAATTATATTGCTAAATATAGCTTTCGATTAAACTCACACATCAATTACAGTACGATAGTAGAACCATTTTTGTTGACTTTTTGTTAATTTATGCATCTACTGTCTGCACTTAATCCCAACTCCATCATACAACATGCTGTTCGAAGGCAACAAATATCTACCTGTTCTATAGCAGCAATAAAACTGAAGCACTGAGGCCACTGGACACTAATGTTATTGAATCAGGCAAAGTAGCCACCCTCTGCCTTGATGACAGCTTTTCCACACTCTTGAAATGTTCTCATCCATCATTTAACAGGTGTGCCTTGTTAAAAATTCATTTGTGGAATTTCTTTCCTTCGTTTTAGACAATCAGTTGTGTTGTGAAATGGTAGGGGTGGTATACAGAAGATAGCCCTATTGGGTAAAATACGAAGTCCATATTATGGAAAAAAACATCTAAAATAAGCAAAGAAAAATGACAGTCCATCATTAC
The DNA here is from genome assembly GCF_023373465.1 of Oncorhynchus keta. NCBI lineage: Eukaryota > Metazoa > Chordata > Actinopteri > Salmoniformes > Salmonidae > Oncorhynchus > Oncorhynchus keta. The sequence goes on from NC_068428.1 coordinate 40,780,531, forward strand.
ATTGACATGAAGGTCAGTCAATCTGGAAAATTTCAAGAACTTTTGAAAGTTCCTTCAAGTGCAGCCACAAAAACCATCAAGTGCTATGACAAAACTAACTCTCATGAGGACCACCGCAGGAAAAGAAGACTGAGAGTTGCCTCTGCTGCAGAGGATAAGTTAATTAAAGTTAACAGCAACTCAGATTGCAGCCCAAATAAATGCTTCACTGTAACGGCTTTCTTCTGTGGACGAGGGAGAGGACCAAAGCACAGAGTGGTTAGTGTTCATCATGTTTAATATAGACGATAAACATGAACACTACTAAATACAAAACAACAAATGTGGGAAAAAAAACTAAACAGTTCTGTCTGGTGCAGACACACGAAGACAGAAGACAACCACCCACAAAACCCAACACAAAACAGGCTACCTAAATATGGTTCCCAACCAGAGACAATGACTAACACCTGCCTCTGATTGAGAACCATATCAGGCCAAACATAGAAACGGGAAAACTAGACACACAACATAGAATGCCCACTCAGCTCACGTCCTGACCAACACTAAAACAAAGAAAACATAAAATAACTATGGTCAGAACGTGACAGTGAGAACACCTTTATTTAACCCTAGTTGAGAACACCTTTATTTAACCCCACCCCAGGCTAGTTGAGAACACCTTTATTTAACCAGGTAGGCTAGTTGAGAACACCTTTATTTAACCAGGTAGGCTAGTTGAGAACACCTTTATTTAACCAGGTAGGCTAGTTGAGAACACCTTTATTTAACCAGGTAGGCTAGTTGAGAACACCTTTATTTAACCAGGTAGGCTAGTTGAGAAACCTTTATTTAACCAGGTAGGCTAGTTGAGAACACCTTTATTTAACCAGGTAGGCTAGTTGAGAACACCTTTATTTAACCAGGTAGGCTAGTTGAGAACACCTTTATTTAACCAGGTAGGCTAGTTGAGAACACCTTTATTTAACCAGGTAGGCTAGTTGAGAACACCTTTATTTAACCAGGTAGGCTAGTTGAGAACACCTTTATTTAACCAGGTAGGCTAGTTGAGAACACCTTTATTTAACCAGGTAGGCTAGTTGAGAACACCTTTATTTAAAGGTAGGCTAGTTGAGAACACCTTTATTTAACCAGGTAGGCTAGTTGAGAACACCTTTATTTAACCAGGTAGGCTAGTTGAGAACACCTTTATTTAACCAGGTAGGCTAGTTGAGAACACCTTTATTTAACCAGGTAGGCTAGTTGAGAACACCTTTATTTAACCAGGTAGGCTAGTTGAGAACACCTTTATTTAACCAGGTAGGCTAGTTGAGAACACCTTTATTTAACCAGGTAACCAGAACACCTTTATTTAACCAGGTAGGCTAGGCTAGTTGAGAACACCTTTATTTAACCAGGTAGGCTAGTTGAGAACACCTTTATTTAACCAGGTAGGCTAGTTGAGAAACTTTATTTAACCTAGTTATTTAACCAGGTAGGCTAGTTGAGAACACCTTTATTTAACCAGGTAGGCTAGTTGAGAACACCTTTATTTAACCAGGTAGGCTAGTTGAGAACACCTTTATTTAACCAGGTAGGCTAGTTATTTAACCAGGTAGGCTAGTTGAGAACACCTTTAGGCTTTAACTTTATTTAACCAGGTAGGCTAGTTGAGAACACCTTTATTTAACCAGGTAGGCTAGTTGAGAACACCTTTATTTAACCAGGTAGGCTAGTTGAGAACACCTTTATTTAACCAGGTACTAGTTGAGAACATTTAACCAGGTAGGCTAGTTGAGAACACCTTTATTTAACCAGGTAGGCTAGTTGAGAACACCTTTATTTAACCAGGTAGACTAGTTGAGAACACCTTTATTTAACCAGGTAGGCTAGTTGAGAACACCTTTATTTAACAAGGTAGGCTAGTTGAGAACACCTTTATTTAACCAGGTAGGCTAGTTGAGAACAAGTTCTCATTTACAACTGCGACCTGGTCAAGATAAATAATATCAGTGTGAACCAACAACAACACAGAGTTACACATGGAGTAAACAATTAACAAGTCAATAACACAGTAGAAAAAATAAAAAAAAGAGTATATACATTGTGTGCAAAAGGCATGAGGAGGTAGGCGAATAATTACAATTTAGCAGATTAACACTGTGATAAATTATCAATTGGTCATGTGCAGGTAGAGATACTGGTGTGAAAATGCCCACTCAGCTCACATCCTGACCAACACTAAAACAAAGAAAACACAAAAGAACTGTGGTCAGAACGTGACATTCACAGAGTTCAAGTAACAGACACATCTCAACATCAACTGTTCAGAGGAGACTGTGTGAATCAGAACTTCATGGTCAAATTTCTGCAAAGAATCCACTACTAAAGGACACCAATAAGAATAAGAGACAATGGACATTATACCGGTGGAAATTTCTCCTTTGAGTCCAAATTTGAGATTTTTGGTTCCAACCGCCATTTCTTTGTGAGACGCTGAGTATGTGAATGGAGGATCTCTTTATGTGTGGTTCCCACAATGAAGCATGGAGGAGGAGGTGGGATGGTGTGGGGGTGCTGCTGGTAACACTGACTGTGATTTATTTAGAATTCAAGCATCCTGCAGCGATACGCAATCCCATCTGGTTTGGGCTAAGTGGGACTATTATTTGTTTTTCAACAGGACAATGATCCAAAACACACTGTATAAGGCTGTATAAGGGCTATTTGACCAAGGAGAGCGATGGAGCGCAGTATCAGATGACCTGGCCTCCAAAATCACCCGACCTCAACCCAATTGAGATGGTTCGGGATGAGTTGGACTGCAGAGTGAAGGAAAAGCAGTCAACAAGTGCCCAGCATATGTTGGAACTCATTCAAGATTGTTGGAAAAAGTATTTCTCATGAAGCTGGTTGAGAGAAGGTCAAGAGTGTGAAAAGCTGTCATCAAGGCAAAGGGTGGCTACTTTGAAGAATCTGGGGTTACTACATGATTAAATATGTATTATTTCACAGTGTTGATGTCTTCACTCTCATTCTACAATGCAGAAAATAGTCAAAAAAGAAGAAAAAAAGCCTTGAATGAGTAGATGTGTCCAAAATTTTGACTGGTCCTGTATACGTAACTATGAGAGGGGAGAAAAACTATTAAAATATGTGTCTGTAGAGTTCTAGAGTCCCCATTACTACCTGTCCATCCTGTCCATCCTGTCAGTACATGTCTGTAGTTATAGAGTCCCCATCACTACCTGTCCATCCTGTCAGTACATGTCTGTAGTTGTAGAGTCCCCATCACTACCTGTCCATCCTGTCAGTACATGTCTGTAGTTGTAGAGTCCTCACCACAACCTGTCCATCCTGTCCATCCTGTCAGTACATGTCTTTAGAGTTACAGAGTCCCCATCACTGCCTGTCCATCCTGTCAGTACATGTCTGTAGTTATAGAGTTCCCATAACTACCTGTCCATCCTGTCAGTACTTGTCTGTAGTTATAGAGTCCCCATCACTACCTGTCCATCCTGTCAGTACATGTCTGTAGTTATAGAGTCCCCATCACTACCTGTCCATCCTGTCAGTACGTGTCTGTAGAGTTATATAGTCCCCATCACTACCTGTCCATCCTGTTAGTATGTGTCTGCAGTTATAGAGTCCCCATCACTACCTGTCCATCCTGTCAGCACGTGTCTGTAGAGTTATAGAGTCCCCATCACTGCCTGTCCATCCTGTCCATCCTGTCAGTATGTGTCTGTAGTTATAGAGTCCCCATCACTACCTGTCCATCCTGTCCATCCTGTCAGTATGTGTCTGTAGTTATAGAGTCCCCATCACTGCCTGTCCATCCTGTCCATCCTGTCCATCCTGTCAGTATGTGTCTGTAGTTATAGAGTCCCCATCATTGCCTGTCCATCCTGTCCATCCTGTCCATCCTGTCAGTATGTGTCTGTAGTTATAGAGTCCCCATCATTGCCTGTCCATCCTGTCCATCCTGTCAGTATGTGTCTGTAGAGTTATAGAGTCCCCATCGCTGCCTGTCCATCCTGTCCATCCTGTCAGTATGTGTCTGTAGTTATAGAGTCCCCATCACTACCTGTCCATCCTGTCCATCCTGTCAGTATGTGTCTGTAGTTATAGAGTCCCCATCGCTGCCTGTCCATCCTGTCCATCCTGTCAGTATGTGTCTGTAGTTATAGAGTCCCCATCACTGCCTGTCCATCCTGTCCATCCTGTCAGTATGTGTCTGTAGTTATAGAGTCCCCATCACTGCCTGTCCATCCTGTCCATCCTGTCCATCCTGTCAGTATGTGTCTGTAGTTATAGAGTTCCCCATCATTGCCTGTCCATCCTGTCCATCCTGTCCATCCTGTCAGTATGTGTCTGTAGTTATAGAGTCCCCATCACTGCCTGTCCATCCTGTCCATCCTGTCAGTATGTGTCTGTAGAGTTATAGAGTCCCCATCACTACCTGTCCATCCTGTCCATCCTGTCAGTATGTGTCTGTAGTTATAGAGTCCCCATCACTGCCTGTCCATCCTGTTCATCCTGTCAGTATGTGTCTGTAGAGTTATAGAGTCCCCATCACTACCTGTCCATCCTGTCAGTACATGTCTGTAGTTATAGAGTCCCCATCACTGCCTGTCCATCCTGTCCATCCTGTCAGTACATGTCTGTAGTTATAGAGTCCCCATCATTGCCTGTCCATCCTGTCCATCCTGTCAGTATGTGTCTGTAGAGTTATAGAGTCCCCATCACTACCTGTCCATCCTGTCCATCCTGTCAGTATGTGTCTGTAGTTATAGAGTCCCCATCATTGCCTGTCCATCCTGTTCATCCTGTCAGTATGTGTCTGTAGAGTTATAGAGTCCCCATCACTACCTGTCCATCCTGTCAGTACATGTCTGTAGTTATAGAGTCCCCATCACTACCTGTCCATCCTGTCAGTATGTGTCTGTAGTTATAGAGTCCCCATCACTACCTGTCCATCCTGTCAGTACGTGTCTGTAGAGTTATATAGTCCCCATCACTACCTGTCCATCCTGTCAGTATGTGTCTGTAGTTATAGAGTCCCCATCACTACCTGTCCATCCTGTCAGTACGTGTCTGTAGAGTTATATAGTCCCCATCACTACCTGTCCATCCTGTCAGTATGTGTCTGTAGAGTTATAGAGTCCCCATCACTGCCTGTCCATCCTGTCCATCCTGTCAGTATGTGTCTGTAGTTATAGAGTCCCCATCACTACCTGTCCATCCTGTCAGTATGTGTCTGTAGAGTTATAGAGTCCCCATCACTACCTGTCCATCCTGTCCATCCTGTCAGTAGTATATGTCTGTAGTTATAGAGTCCCCATCACTACCTGTCCATCCTGTCCATCCTGTCAGTATGTGTCTGTAGAGTTATAGAGTCCCCATCACTACCTGTCCATCCTGTCCATCCTGTCAGTAGTATATGTCTGTAGTTATAGAGTCCCCATCACTACCTGTCCATCCTGTCCATCCTGTCAGTATGTGTCTGTAGAGTTATAGAGTCCCCATCACTACCTGTCCATCCTGTCCATCCTGTCAGTATATGTCTGTAGTTATAGAGTCCCCATCACTACCTGTCCATCCTGTCAGTACATGTCTAGAGTCCCCATCACTACCTGTCCATCCTGTCAGTACATGTCTGTAGTTATAGAGTCCTCATCACTACCTGTCCATCCTGTCCATCCTGTCAGTACATGTCTGTAGAGTTATAGAGTCCCCATCACTGCCTGTCCATCCTGTCCATCCTGTCTGTATGTGTCTTATAGAGTTCCCATCACTACCTGTCCATCCTGTCAGTACTTGTCTGTAGTTATAGAGTCCCCATCACTACCTGTCCATCCTGTCATCCTGTACATGTCTGTAGAGTTATAGAGTCCCCATCACTACCTGTCCATCCTGTCAGTACGTGTCTGTAGAGTTATATAGTCCCCATCACTACCTGTCCATCCTGTCAGTATGTGTCTGTAGTTATAGAGTCCCCATCACTACCTGTCCATCCTGTCAGCACGTGTCTGTAGAGTTATAGAGTCCCCATCACTGCCTGTCCATCCTGTCCATCCTGTCAGTATGTGTCTGTAGTTATAGAGTCCCCATCACTACCTGTCCATCCTGTCAGCACGTGTCTGTAGTTATAGAGTCCCCATCACTACCTGTCCATCCTGTCAGTACATGTCTGTAGAGTTATAGAGTCCCCATCACTACCTGTCCATCCTGTCAGTACGTGTCTGTAGAGTTATAGAGTCCCCATCACTACCTGTCCATCCTGTCAGTATGTGTCTGTAGTTATAGAGTCCCCATCACTACCTGTCCATCCTGTCCATCCTGTCAGTATGTGTCTGTAGTTATAGAGTCCCCATCACTACCTGTCCATCCTGTCCATCCTGTCAGTATGTGTCTGTAGTTATAGAGTCCCCATCGCTGCCTGTCCATCCTGTCCATCCTGTCAGTATGTGTCTGTAGAGTTATAGAGTCCCCATCACTACCTGTCCATCCTGTCCATCCTGTCAGTATGTGTCTGTAGTTATAGAGTCCCCATCACTACCTGTCCATCCTGTCAGTATGTGTCTGTAGAGTTATAGAGTCCCCATGTCCATCCTGTCCATCCTGTCAGTATGTGTCTGTAGTTATATAGTCCCCATCACTGCCTGTCCATCCTGTCCATCCTGTCCATCCTGTCAGTATGTGTCTGTAGAGTTATAGAGTCCCATCACTGCCTGTCCATCCTGTCAGTATGTGTCTGTAGTTATATAGTCCCCATCACTCCTGTCCATCCTGTCAGTATGTGTCTGTAGAGTTATAGAGTCCCCATCACTACCTGTCCATCCTGTCAGTATGTGTCTATAGTTATATAGTCCCCATCGCTGCCTGTCCATCCTGTCCATCCTGTCCATCCTGTCAGTATGTGTCTGTAGAGTTATAGAGTCCCCATCACTACCTGTCCATCCTGTCCATCCTGTCAGTATGTGTCTGTAGTTATATAGTCCCCATCACTACCTGTCCATCCTGTCAGTATGTGTCTGTAGTTATAGAGTCCCCATCACTGCCTGTCCATCCTGTCCATCCTGTCAGTATGTGTCTGTAGAGTTATAGAGTCCCCATCACTGCCTGTCCATCCTGTCCATCCTGTCAGTATGTGTCTGTAGTTATAGAGTCCCCATCACTGCCTGTCCATCCTGTCCATCCTGTCAGTATGTGTCTGTAGTTATAGAGTCCCCATCACTACATCCTGTCCATCCTGTCAGTACATGTCTGTAGTTATAGAGTCCCCATCACTGCCTGTCCATCCTGTCCATCCTGTCAGTACGTGTCTGTAGTTATAGAGTCCCCATCACTGCCTGTCCATCCTGTCCATCCTGTCAGTACGTGTCTGTAGTTATAGAGTCCCCATCACTACCTGTCCATCCTGTCCATCCTGTCAGTACGTGTCTGTAGTTATAGAGTCCCCATCACTGTCCATCCTGTCCATCCTGTCAGTATGTGTCTGTAGTTATAGAGTCACCATCACTGCCTGTCCATCCTGTCAGTATGTGTCTGTAGTTATATAGTCCCCATCACTACCTGTCCATCCTGTCAGTATGTGTCTGTAGAGTTATAGAGTCCCCATCACTACCTGTCCATCCTGTCAGTATGTGTCTATAGTTATATAGTCCCCATCGCTGCCTGTCCATCCTGTCCATCCTGTCAGTATGTGTCTGTAGAGTTATAGAGTCCCCATCACTACCTGTCCATCCTGTCCATCCTGTCAGTATGTGTCTGTAGTTATAGAGTCCCCATCACTACCTGTCCATCCTGTCAGTATGTGTCTGTAGTTATAGAGTCCCCATCACTGCCTGTCCATCCTGTCCATCCTGTCAGTATGTGTCTGTAGAGTTATAGAGTCCCCATCACTACCTGTCCATCCTGTCCATCCTGTCAGTATGTGTCTGTAGTTATAGAGTCCCCATCATTGCCTGTCCATCCTGTCCATCCTGTCAGTATGTGTCTGTAGTTATAGAGTCCCCATCACTACCTGTCCATCCTGTCAGTAGTATGTGTCTGTAGTTATAGAGTCCCCATCACTACCTGTCCATCCTGTCCATCCTGTCAGTACGTGTCTGTAGTTATAGAGTCCCCATCACTGCCTGTCCATCCTGTCCATCCTGTCAGTACGTGTCTGTAGTTATAGAGTCCCCATCACTACCTGTCCATCCTGTCCATCCTGTCAGTACGTGTCTGTAGTTATAGAGTCCCCATCACTACCTGTCCATCCTGTCATACATGTCTGTAGAGTTATAGAGTTCCCATCACTACCTGTCCATCCTGTCCATCCTGTCAGTACGTGTCTGTAGTTATAGAGTCCCCATCACTGCCTGTCCATCCTGTCAGTATGTGTCTGTAGTTATAGAGTCCCATCACTACCTGTCCATCCTGTCCATCCTGTCAGTACGTGTCTGTAGTTATAGAGTCCCCATCACTACCTGTCCATCCTGTCCATCCTGTCAGTATGTGTCTGTAGAGTTAAAGAGTCCCCATCACTACCTGTCCATCCTGTCAGTACATGTCTGTAGTTATAGAGTCCCCATCACTACCTGTCCATCCTGTCCATCCTGTCAGTACATGTCTGTAGTTATAGAGTCCCCATCACTGCCTGTCCATCCTGTCCATCCTGTCAGTACGTGTCTGTAGTTATAGAGTCCCCATCACTACCTGTCCATCCTGTCCATCATGTCTGTAGTTATAGAGTCCCCATCGCTGCCTGTCCATCCTGTCCATCCTGTCCATCCTGTCCATCCTGTCAGTATGTGTCTGTAGAGTTATAGAGTCCCCCCATCACTACCTGTCCATCCTGTCAGTATGTGTCTGTAGTTATAGAGTCCCCATCACTACCTGTCCATCCTGTCAGTATGTGTCTGTAGTTATAGAGTCCCCATCGCTGCCTGTCCATCCTGTCCATCCTGTCCATCCTGTCAGTATATGTCTGTAGTTATAGAGTCCCCATCACTGCCTGTCCATCCTGTCCATCCTGTCAGTATGTGTCTGTAGAGTTATAGAGTCCCCATCACTACCTGTCCATCCTGTCCATCCTGTCAGTATGTGTCTGTAGTTATAGAGTCCCCATCACTACCTGTCCATCCTGTCCATCCTGTCCATCCTGTCCATCCTGTCAGTATGTGTCTGTAGTTATAGAGTCCCCATCACTGCCTGTCCATCCTGTCCATCCTGTCAGTATGTGTCTGTAGTTATAGAGTCCCCATCACTACCTGTCCATCCTGTCAGCACGTGTCTGTAGAATTATAGAGTCCCCATCTGCCTGTCATCCTGTCCATCCTGTCAGTATGTGTCTGTAGTTATAGAGTCCCCATCACTACCTGTCCATCCTGTCAGTACGTGTCTGTAGAGTTATAGAGTCCCCATCACTGCCTGTCCATCCTGTCCATCCTGTCAGTACGTGTCTGTAGTTATAGAGTCCCCATCACTACCTGTCCATCCTGTCAGTACATGTCTGTAGAGTTATAGAGTCCCCATCACTACCTGTCCGTCCTGTCCATCCTGTCAGTATGTGTCTGTAGTTATAGAGTCCCCATCACTACCTGTCCATCCTGTCCATCCTGTCAGTATGTGTCTGTAGTTATAGAGTCCCCATCACTACCTGTCCATCCTGTCAGTATGTGTCTGTAGTTATAGAGTCCCCATCACTACCTGTCCATCCTGTCCATCCTGTCAGTACGTGTCTGTAGTTATAGAGTCCCCATCACTGCCTGTCCATCCTGTCCATCCTAGTTATAGAGTCCCCATCACTACCTGTCCATCCTGTCAGTATGTGTCTGTAGTTATAGAGTCCCCATCACTACCTGTCCATCCTGTCAGTATGTGTCTGAGAGTTATAGAGTCCCCATCACTACCTGTCCATCCTGTCAGTATGTGTCTGTAGTTATAGAGTCCCCATCACTACCTGTCCATCCTGTCAGTACGTGTCTGTAGAGTTATAGAGTCCCCATCACTACCTGTCCATCCTGTCAGTACGTGTCTGTAGAGTTATAGAGTCCCCATCACTACCTGTCCGTCCTGTCCATCCTGTCAGTATGTGTCTGTAGTTATAGAGTCCCCATCACTACCTGTCCATCCTGTCCATCCTGTCAGTATGTGTCTGTAGTTATAGAGTCCCCATCACTACCTGTCCATCCTGTCAGTATGTGTCTGTAGTTATAGAGTCCCCATCACTACCTGTCCATCCTGTCCATCCTGTCAGTATGTGTCTGTAGAGTTATAGAGTCCCCATCAATACCTGTCCATCCTGTCTGTAGAGTTATAGAGTCCCCATCACTACCTGTCCATCCTGTCAGTATGTGTCTGTAGTTATAGAGTCCCCATCACTACCTGTCCATCCTGTCAGTACGTGTCTGTAGAGTTATAGAGTCCCCATCACTACCTGTCCATCCTGTCAGTATGTGTCTGTAGTTATAGAGTCCCCATCACTACCTGTCCATCCTGTCAGTACATGTCTTTTGAGTTATAGAGTCCCCATCACTACCTGTCCATCCTGTCCATCCTGTCCATCCTGTCCATCCTGCCCATCCTGTCCATCCTGTCCATCCTGTCCATCCTGTCCATCCTGTCCATCCTGCCCATCCTGTCCACCCTGTCCATCCTGTCCATCCTGTCCATCCTGTCCATCCTGCCCATCCTGTCCACCCTGTCCATCCTGTCCACCCTGTCCATCCTGTCCATCCTGTCCATCCTGTCCATCCTGCCCATCCTGCCCATCCTGTCCATCCTGTCCATCCTGTCCATCCTGCCCATCCTGTCCACCCTGTCCACCCTGTCCATCCTGTCCACCTGTCCATCCTGTCCATCCTGTCCATCCTGTCCATCCTGCCCATCCTGCCCATCCTGTCCATCCTGTCCATCCTGTCCATCCTGTCCATCCTGTCCATCCTGTCCACCCTGTCCATCCTGCCCATCCTGTCCACCCTGTCCATCCTGTCCATCCTGTCCATCCTGTCCATCCTGCCCATCCTGCCCATCCTGTCCATCCTGTCCATCCTGTCCATCCTGTCCATCCTGCCCATCCTGTCCACCCTGTCCACCCTGTCCATCCTGTCCATCCCTGTCCATCCTGTCCATCCTGTCCATCCTGTCCATCCTGCCCATCCTGTCCATCCTGTCCATCCTGTCCATCCTGCCCATCCTGTCCACCCTGTCCACCCTGTCCATCCTGTCCATCCTGTCCATCCTGTCCATCCTGCCCATCCTGCCCATCTACCCTGTCCATCTGTCCACCCTGTCCATCCTGTCCATCCTGTCCACCCTGTCCATCCTGTCCACCCTGTCCATCCTGCCCATCCTGTCCACCCTGTCCAATTCTGTCCATCCCCACCCTGTCCATCCTGTCCATCCTGTCCATCCT
>NC_068428.1:40792016-40804518 GCF_023373465.1 Oncorhynchus keta
GAAAACACAAAAGAACTGTGGTCAGAACGTGACATTCACAGAGTTCAAGTAACAGACACATCTCAACATCAACTGTTCAGAGGAGACTGTGTGAATCAGAACTTCATGGTCAAATTTCTGCAAAGAATCCACTACTAAAGGACACCAATAAGAATAAGAGACAATGGACATTATACCGGTGGAAATTTCTCCTTTGAGTCCAAATTTGAGATTTTTGGTTCCAACCGCCATTTCTTTGTGAGACGCTGAGTATTGTGAATGAGGATCTCTTTTATGTGTGGTTCCCCACAATAGAAGCATGGAGGAGGAGGTGGGATGTGGGGGTGCTGCTGGTAACACTGACTGTGATTTATTTAGAATTCAAGCATCCTGCAGCGATACGCAATCCCATCTGGTTTGGGCTAAGTGGGACTATTATTTGTTTTTCAACAGGACAATGATCCAAAACACACTGTATAAGGCTGGGTATGTTATTTGACCGGCAGAGAGCGATGGAGTGCAGTATCAGATGACCTGGCCTCCAAAATCACCTGACCTCCTACCCGAGATGGTTCGTGATGATGGACTGCAGAGTGAAGGAAAAGCAGTCAACAAGTGCCCAGCATATGTTGGAACTCATTCAAGATTGTTGGAAAAGTATTTCTATGAAGCTGGTTGAGAGAAGGTCAAGAGTGTGAAAAGCTGTCATCATGGCAAAGGGTGGCTACTTTGAAGAATCTGGGGTTACTATGATTACATATGTATTATTTCATTATGTTGATGTTCCTTCACTCTCATTCTACAATGCAGAAAATAGTCAAAAAAGAAGAAAAAAGCCTTGAATGAGTAGATGTGTCCAAAATTTTGACTGGTCCTGGTATACGTAACTATGAGAGGGGAGAAAACTATTAAATATGTGTCTGTAGAGTTTTAGAGTCCCCATTGGCCACTCTGTCCATCCTGTCCATCCTGTCAGTACATGTCTGTAGTTATAGAGTCCCCTCACTACTTCTGTCCATCCTGTCAGTACATGTCTGTAGTTATAGAGTCCCCATCACTACCTGTCCATCCTGTCAGTACATGTCTGTAGTTGTAGAGTCCCCATCACTACCCGTCCATCCTGTCAGCACATGTCTGTAGTTGTAGAGTCCTCACCACAACCTGTCCATCCTGTCCATCCTGTCAGTACATGTCTTTGGAGTTAGAGTCCCCATCACTGCCTGTCCATCCTGTCAGTACATGTCTGTAGTTATAGAGTCTCATAACTACCTGTCCATCCTGTCAGTACTTGTCTGTAATTATAGAGTCCCCATCACTACCTGTCCATCCTGTCAGTACATGTCTGTAGAGTTATAGAGTCCCCATCACTACCTGTCCATCCTGTCAGTACATGTCTGTAGTTGTAGAGTCCTCACCACAACCTGTCCATCCTGTCCATCCTGTCAGTACATGTCTTTAGAGTTATAGAGTCCCCATCACTGCCTGTCCATCCTGTCAGTACATGTCTGTAGTTATAGAGTTCCCATAACTACCTGTCCATCCTGTCAGTACTTGTCTGTAGTTATAGAGTCCCCATCACTACCTGTCCATCCTGTCAGTACATGTCTGTAGAGTTATAGAGTCCCCATCACTACCTGTCCATCCTGTCAGTATGTGTCTGTAGTTATAGAGTCCCCATCACTACCTGTCCATCCTGTCAGTACGTGTCTGTAGAGTTATATAGTCCCCATCACTACCTGTCCATCCTGTCAGTATGTGTCTGTAGTTATAGAGTCCCCATCACTACCTGTCCATCCTGTCAGTACGTGTCTGTAGAGTTATAGAGTCCCCATCACTGCCTGTCCATCCTGTCCATCCTGTCAGTATGTGTCTGTAGTTATAGAGTCCCCATCACTACCTGTCCATCCTGTCAGCACGTGTCTGTAGAGTTATAGAGTCCCCATCACTACCTGTCCATCCTGTCCATCCTGTCAGTACGTGTCTGTAGAGTTATAGAGTCCCCATCACTACCTGTCCATCCTGTCCATCCTGTCAGTACGTGTCTGTAGAGTTATAGAGTCCCCATCACTACCTGTCCATCCTGTCAGTATGTGTCTGTAGTTATAGAGTCCCCATCGCTGCCTGTCCATCCTGTCCATCCTGTCAGTATGTGTCTGTAGAGTTATAGAGTCCCCATCACTGCCTCAGTATCCTGTCAGTACATGCCTGTAGTTATAGAGTCCCCATCTACCTCCATCCTGTCCATCCTGTCAAAGTACTGTCTGTAGTTATAGAGTCCCCATCGCTGCCTGTCCATCCTGTCAGCACGTGTCTGTAGAGTTATAGAGTCCCCATCACTACCTGTCCATCCTGTCAGTATGTGTCTGTAGTTATAGAGTCCCCATCACTACCTGTCCATCCTGTCAGTACGTGTCTGTAGAGTTATAGAGTCCCCATCACTGCCTGTCCATCCTGTCCATCCTGTCAGTATGTGTCTGTAGTTATAGAGTCCCCATCACTACCTGTCCATCCTGTCAGCACGTGTCTGTAGAGTTATAGAGTCCCCATCACTACCTGTCCATCCTGTCAGCACGTGTCTGTAGAGTTATAGAGTCCCCATCACTGCCTGTCCATCCTGTCCATCCTGTCAGTATGTGTCTGTAGTTATAGAGTCCCCATCACTGCCTGTCCATCCTGTCCATCCTGTCAGTATGTGTCTGTAGAGTTATAGAGTCCCCATCACTACCTGTCCATCCTGTCCATCCTGTCAGTATGTGTCTGTAGTTATAGAGTCCCCATCACTGCCTGTCCTTCCTGTCCATCCTGTCAGTATGTGTCTGTAGAGTTATAGAGTCCCCATCACTACCTGTCCATCCTGTCCATCCTGTCAGTATGTGTCTGTAGTTATAGAGTCCCCATCACTACCTGTCCATCCTGTCCATCCTGTCAGTATGTGTCTGTAGAGTTATAGAGTCCCCATCACTACCTGTCCATCCTGTCCATCCTGTCAGTATGTGTCTGTAGAGTTATAGAGTCCCCATCACTACCTGTCCATCCTGTCCATCCTGTCAGTATGTGTCTGTAGTTATAGAGTCCCCATCACTACCTGTCCTTCCTGTCCATCCTGTCAGTATGTGTCTGTAGAGTTATAGAGTCCCCATCACTGCCTGTCCATCCTGTCCATCCTGTCAGTATGTGTCTGTAGTTATAGAGTCCCCATCACTACCTGTCCTTCCTGTCCATCCTGTCAGTATGTGTCTGTAGAGTTATAGAGTCCCCATCACTACCTGTCCATCCTGTCCATCCTGTCAGTATGTGTCTGTAGTTATAGAGTCCCCATCACTACCTGTCCATCCTGTCCATCCTGTCAGTATGTGTCTGTAGTTATAGAGTCCCCATCACTACCTGTCCATCCTGTCCATCCTGTCAGTATGTGTCTGTAGTTATAGAGTCCCCATCACTGCCTGTCCATCCTGTCCATCCTGTCAGTATGTGTCTGTAGTTATAGAGTCCCCATCACTACCTGTCCATCCTGTCCATCCTGTCAGTATGTGGCTGTAGTTATAGAGTCCCCATCACTACCTGTCCATCCTGTCCATCCTGTCAGTATGTGTCTGTAGTTATAGAGTCCCCTATCACTACCTGTCCATCCTGTCCATCCTGTCAGTATGTGTCTGTAGTTATAGAGTCCCCATCACTACCTGTCCATCCTGTCCATCCTGTCAGTACGTGTCTGTAGTTATAGAGTCCCCATCACTACCTGTCCATCCTGTCCATCCTGTCAGTATGTGTCTGTAGTTATAGAGTCCCCATCACTACCTGTCCATCCTGTCCATCCTGTCAGTATGTGTCTGTAGTTATAGAGTCCCCATCACTACCTGTCCATCCTGTCCATCCTGTCAGTATGTGTCTGTAGTTATAGAGTCCCCATCATTGCCTGTCCATCCTGTCCATCCTGTCAGTATGTGTCTGGAGAGTTATAGAGTCCCCATCACTACCTGTCCATCCTGTCCATCCTGTCAGTATGTGTCTGTAGTTATAGAGTCCCCATCACTACCTGTCCATCCTGTCCATCCTGTCAGTATGTGTCTGTAGTTATAGAGTCCCCATCATTGCCTGTCCATCCTGTCCATCCTGTCAGTATGTGTCTGTAGTTATAGAGTCCCCATCACTACCTGTCCATCCTGTCCATCCTGTCAGTAGTTCTGTAGTTATAGAGTCCCCATCACTACCTGTCCATCCTGTCCATCCTGTCAGTATGTGTCTGTAGTTATAGAGTCCCCCATCACTACCTGTCCATCCTGTCCATCCTGTCAGTACGTGTCTGTAGTTATAGAGTCCCCATCACTACCTGTCCATCCTGTCCATCCTGTCAGTATGTGTCTGTAGTTATAGAGTCCCCATCACTACACCTGTCCTCCTGTCCATCCTGTCCATCCTGTCCATCCTGTCAGTATGTGTCTGTAGTTATAGAGTCCCCATCGCTGCCTGTCCATCCTGTCCATCCTGTCAGTATGTGTCTGTAGAGTTATAGAGTCCCCATCACTACCTGTCCATCCTGTCCATCCTGTCAGTACATGTCTGTATTTATAGAGTCCCCATCGCTGCCTGTCCATCCTGTCAGCACGTGTCTGTAGAGTTATAGAGTCCCCATCACTACCTGTCCATCCTGTCAGTATGTGTCTGTAGTTATAGAGTCCCCATCACTACCTGTCCATCCTGTCAGTACGTGTCTGTAGAGTTATAGAGTCCCCATCACTGCCTGTCCATCCTGTCCATCCTGTCAGTATGTGTCTGTAGTTATAGAGTCCCCATCACTACCTGTCCATCCTGTCAGCATCCTGTCAGTATGTCTGTGTGGAGTTATAGAGTCCCCATCACTACCTGTCCATCCTGTCCATCCTGTCAGTATGTGTCTGTAGTTATAGAGTCCCCATCACTGCCTGTCCATCCTGTCCATCCTGTCAGTATGTGTCTGTAGAGTTATAGAGTCCCCATCACTACCTGTCCATCCTGTCCATCCTGTCAGTATGTGTCTGTAGTTATAGAGTCCCCATCACTGCCTGTCCTTCCTGTCCATCCTGTCAGTATGTGTCTGTAGAGTTATAGAGTCCCCATCACTACCTGTCCATCCTGTCCATCCTGTCAGTATGTGTCTGTAGTTATAGAGTCCCCATCACTACCTGTCCATCCTGTCCATCCTGTCAGTATGTGTCTGTAGAGTTATAGAGTCCCCATCACTACCTGTCCATCCTGTCCATCCTGTCAGTATGTGTCTGTAGAGTTATAGAGTCCCCATCACTACCTGTCCATCCTGTCCATCCTGTCAGTATGTGTCTGTAGTTATAGAGTCCCCATCACTACCTGTCCTTCCTGTCCATCCTGTCAGTATGTGTCTGTAGAGTTATAGAGTCCCCATCACTGCCTGTCCATCCTGTCCATCCTGTCAGTATGTGTCTGTAGTTATAGAGTCCCCATCACTACCTGTCCTTCCTGTCCATCCTGTCAGTATGTGTCTGTAGAGTTATAGAGTCCTGTCACTACCTGTCCATCCTGTCCATCCTGTCAGTATGTGTCTGTATAGAGTCCCCATCACTGCCTGTCCATCCTGTCCATCCTGTCAGTATGTGTCTGTAGTTATAGAGTCCCCATCACTACCTGTCCATCCTGTCCATCCTGTCAGTATGTGTCTGTAGTTATAGAGTCCCCATCACTGCCTGTCCATCCTGTCCATCCTGTCAGTATGTGTCTGTAGTTATAGAGTCCCCATCACTACCTGTCCATCCTGTCCATCCTGTCAGTATGTGGCTGTTATAGAGTCCCCATCACTACCTGTCCATCCTGTCAGTATGTGTCTGTAGTTATAGAGTCCCCATCACTACCTGTCCATCCTGTCCATCCTGTCAGTATGTGTCTGTAGTTATAGAGTCCCCATCACTACCTGTCCATCCTGTCCATCCTGTCAGTATGTGTCTGTAGTTATAGAGTCCCCATCACTACCTGTCCATCCTGTCCATCCTGTCAGTATGTGTCTGTAGTTATAGAGTCCCCATCACTACCTGTCCATCCTGTCCATCCTGTCAGTATGTGTCTGTAGTTATAGAGTCCCCATCACTACCTGTCCATCCTGTCCATCCTGTCAGTATGTGTCTGTAGTTATAGAGTCCCCATCATTGCCTGTCCATCCTGTCCATCCTGTCAGTATGTGTCTGGAGAGTTATAGAGTCCCCCATCACTACCTGTCCATCCTGTCCATCCTGTCAGTATGTGTCTGTAGTTATAGAGTCCCCATCACTACCTGTCCATCCTGTCCATCCTGTCAGTATGTGTCTGTAGTTATAGAGTCCCCATCATGCCTGTCCATCCTGTCCATCCTGTCAGTATGTGTCTGTAGTTATAGAGTCCCCATCACTACCTGTCCATCCTGTCCATCCTGTCAGTACGTGTCTGTAGTTATAGAGTCCCCATCACTACCTGTCCATCCTGTCCATCCTGTCAGTATGTGTCTGTAGTTATAGAGTCCTCATCACTGCCTGTCCATCCTGTCCATCCTGTCAGTACGTGTCTGTAGTTATAGAGTCCCCATCACTACCTGTCCATCCTGTCCATCCTGTCAGTATGTGTCTGTAGTTATAGAGTCCCCATCACTACCTGTCCATCCTGTCCATCCTGTCCATCCTGTCCATCCTGTCCATCCTGTCAGTATGTGTCTGTAGTTATAGAGTCCCCATCACTACCTGTCCATCCTGTCAGTACGTGTCTGTAGTTATAGAGTCCCCATCACTGCCTGTCCATCCTGTCCATCTTGTCAGTACGTGTCTGTAGTTATAGAGTCCCCATCACTACCTGTCCATCCTGTCCATCCTGTCAGTACATGTCTGTAGTTATAGAGTCCCCATCACTACCTGTCCATCCTGTCAGTACATGTCTGTAGAGTTATAGAGTCCCCATCACTACCTGTCCGTCCTGTCCATCCTGTCAGTATGTGTCTGTAGTTATAGAGTCCCCCATCACTACCTGTCCATCCTGTCCATCCTGTCAGTATGTGTCTGTAGTTATAGAGTCCCCATCACTACCTGTCCATCCTGTCCATCCTGTCAGTATGTGTCTGTAGTTATAGAGTCCCCATCACTACCTGTCCATCCTGTCAGTATGTGTCTGTAGTTATAGAGTCCCCCATCACTACCTGTCCATCCTGTCAGTATGTGTCAGTTATAGAGTCCTCACTGCCTCCATCCTGTCCATCTTGTCAGTACGTGTCTGTAGTTATAGAGTCCCCATCACTGCCTGTCCATCCTGTCCATCCTGTCAGTACATGTCTGTAGTTATAGAGTCCCCATGTCCATCCTGTCAGTACATGTCTGTAGAGTTATAGAGTCCCCATCACTACCTGTCCATCCTGTCCATCCTGTCAGTATGTGTCTGTAGTTATAGAGTCCCCATCACTACCTGTCCATCCTGTCCATCCTGTCAGTATGTGTCTGTAGTTATAGAGTCCCCATCCTATCCATCCTGTCAGTATGTGTCTGTAGTTATAGAGTCCCCATCACTGTCCATCCTGTCAGTATGTGTCTGTAGTTATAGAGTCCCCATCACTACCTGTCCATCCTGTCAGTACATGTCTGGAGAGTTATAGAGTCCCCATCACTACCTGTCCATCCTGTCCCCCATCACAACCTGTCCATCCTGTCAGTACATGTCTGTAGAGTTATAGAGTCCCCATCACTACCTGTCCATCCTGTCCATCCTGTCCGTAGTATTATAGAGTCCCCATCACTACCTGTCTCCTGTCAGTATGTGTCTGGGAGAGTTATAGAGTCCCCATCACTACCTGTCCATCCTGTCCATCCTGTCCGTAGTAGTTATAGAGTCCCCATCACTACCTGTCCATCCTGTCAGTATGTGTCTGTAGTTATAGAGTCCCCATCACTACCTGTCCATCCTGTCCATCCTGTCAGTATGTGTCTGTAGTTATAGAGTCCCCATCACTACCTGTCCATCCTGTCAGCATGTGTCTGTCCATCCTACCTATCCATCCTGTCAGTATGTGTCTGTAGTTATAGAGTCCCCATCACTACCTGTCCATCCTGTCAGTATGTGTCTGGAGAGTTATAGAGTCCCCATCACTACCTGTCCATCCTGTCCATCCTGTCCGTATGTGTCTGTAGTTATAGAGTCCCCCACTACATCCTAGTACGTGTCTGTAGTTATAGAGTCCCCATCACTACCTGTCCATCCTGTCAGTATGTGTCTGTAGTTATAGAGTCCCCACTACATCCTGTCAGTATGTGTCTGGAGAGTTATAGAGTCCCCATCACTACCTGTCCATCCTGTCAGTATGTGTCTGTAGTTATAGAGTCCCCATCACTACCTGTCCATCCTGTCAGTACAGAGTTATAGAGTCCTCACTACCTGTCCATCCTGTCAGTATGTGTCTGGAGTTATAGAGTCCCCATCACTACCTGTCCATCCTGTCAGTACATGTCTTTGTAGTTATAGAGTCCCCATCACTGCCTGTCCATCCTGTCCATCCTGTCAGTATGTGTCTGTAGTTATAGAGTCCCCATCACTACCTGTCCATCCTGTCCATCCTGTCAGTATGTGGCTGTAGTTATAGAGTCCCCATCACTACCTGTCCATCCTGTCCATCCTGTCAGTATGTGTCTGTAGTTATAGAGTCCCCATCACTACCTGTCCATCCTGTCCATCCTGTCAGTATGTGTCTGTAGTTATAGAGTCCCCATCACTACCTGTCCATCCTGTCCATCCTGTCAGTACGTGTCTGTAGTTATAGAGTCCCCATCACTACCTGTCCATCCTGTCCATCCTGTCAGTATGTGTCTGTAGTTATAGAGTCCCCATCACTACCTGTCCATCCTGTCCATCCTGTCAGTATGTGTCTGTAGTTATAGAGTCCCCATCACTACCTGTCCATCCTGTCCATCCTGTCAGTATGTGTCTGTAGTTATAGAGTCCCCATCATTGCCTGTCCATCCTGTCCATCCTGTCAGTATGTGTCTGGAGAGTTATAGAGTCCCCATCACTACCTGTCCATCCTGTCCATCCTGTCAGTATGTGTCTGTAGTTATAGAGTCCCCATCACTACCTGTCCATCCTGTCCATCCTGTCAGTATGTGTCTGTAGTTATAGAGTCCCCATCATTGCCTGTCCATCCTGTCCATCCTGTCAGTATGTGTCTGTAGTTATAGAGTCCCCATCACTACCTGTCCATCCTGTCCATCCTGTCAGTACGTGTCTGTAGTTATAGAGTCCCCATCACTACCTGTCCATCCTGTCCATCCTGTCAGTATGTGTCTGTAGTTATAGAGTCCCCATCACTGCCTGTCCATCCTGTCCATCCTGTCAGTACGTGTCTGTAGTTATAGAGTCCCCATCACTACCTGTCCATCCTGTCCATCCTGTCAGTATGTGTCTGTAGTTATAGAGTCCCCATCACTACCTGTCCATCCTGTCCATCCTGTCCATCCTGTCCATCCTGTCCATCCTGTCAGTATGTGTCTGTAGTTATAGAGTCCCCATCACTACCTGTCCATCCTGTCAGTACGTGTCTGTAGTTATAGAGTCCCCATCACTGCCTGTCCATCCTGTCCATCTTGTCAGTACGTGTCTGTAGTTATAGAGTCCCCATCACTACCTGTCCATCCTGTCCATCCTGTCAGTACATGTCTGTAGTTATAGAGTCCCCATCACAACCTGTCCATCCTGTCAGTACATGTCTGTAGAGTTATAGAGTCCCCATCACTACCTGTCCGTCCTGTCCATCCTGTCAGTATGTGTCTGTAGTTATAGAGTCCCCATCACTACCTGTCCATCCTGTCCATCCTGTCAGTATGTGTCTGTAGTTATAGAGTCCCCATCACTACCTGTCCATCCTGTCCATCCTGTCAGTATGTGTCTGTAGTTATAGAGTCCCCATCACTACCTGTCCATCCTGTCAGTATGTGTCTGTAGTTATAGAGTCCCCATCACTACCTGTCCATCCTGTCAGTATGTGTCTGTAGTTATAGAGTCCCCATCACTGCCTGTCCATCCTGTCCATCTTGTCAGTACGTGTCTGTAGTTATAGAGTCCCCATCACTACCTGTCCATCCTGTCCATCCTGTCAGTACATGTCTGTAGTTATAGAGTCCCCATCACAACCTGTCCATCCTGTCAGTACATGTCTGTAGAGTTATAGAGTCCCCATCACTACCTGTCCGTCCTGTCCATCCTGTCAGTATGTGTCTGTAGTTATAGAGTCCCCATCACTACCTGTCCATCCTGTCCATCCTGTCAGTATGTGTCTGTAGTTATAGAGTCCCCATCACTACCTGTCCATCCTGTCAGTATGTGTCTGTAGTTATAGAGTCCCCATCACTGCCTGTCCATCCTGTCAGTATGTGTCTGTAGTTATAGAGTCCCCATCACTACCTGTCCATCCTGTCAGTATGTGTCTGGAGAGTTATAGAGTCCCCATCACTACCTGTCCATCCTGTCTGTAGAGTTATAGAGTCCCCATCACAACCTGTCCATCCTGTCAGTACATGTCTGTAGAGTTATAGAGTCCCCATCACTACCTGTCCATCCTGTCCATCCTGTCCGTATGTGTCTGTAGTTATAGAGTCCCCATCACTACCTGTCCATCCTGTCAGTATGTGTCTGGAGAGTTATAGAGTCCCCATCACTACCTGTCCATCCTGTCCATCCTGTCCGTATGTGTCTGTAGTTATAGAGTCCCCATCACTACCTGTCCATCCTGTCAGTATGTGTCTGTAGTTATAGAGTCCCCATCACTACCTGTCCATCCTGTCCATCCTGTCAGTATGTGTC
Source organism: Oncorhynchus keta (assembly GCF_023373465.1). NCBI lineage: Eukaryota > Metazoa > Chordata > Actinopteri > Salmoniformes > Salmonidae > Oncorhynchus > Oncorhynchus keta. The sequence continues at coordinate 40,802,805 of NC_068428.1, forward strand.
TGTAGTTATAGAGTCCCCATCACTACCTGTCCATCCTGTCAGTATGTGTCTGTAGTTATAGAGTCCCCATCACTACCTGTCCATCCTGTCAGTATGTGTCTGTAGTTATAGAGTCCCCATCACTACCTGTCCATCCTGTCAGTATGTGTCTGGAGAGTTATAGAGTCCCCATCACTACCTGTCCATCCTGTCCATCCTGTCCGTATGTGTCTGTAGTTATAGAGTCCCCATCACTACCTGTCCATCCTGTCAGTACGTGTCTGTAGTTATAGAGTCCCCATCACTACCTGTCCATCCTGTCAGTATGTGTCTGTAGTTATAGAGTCCCCATCACTACCTGTCCATCCTGTCAGTATGTGTCTGAGAGTTATAGAGTCCTGTCACTACCCTGTCCATCCTGTCAGTATGTGTCTGTAGTTATAGAGTCCCCTATCACTACCTGTCCATCCTGTCAGTACGTGTCTGTAGTTATAGAGTCCCCATCACTACCTGTCCATCCTGTCAGTATGTGTCTGTAGTTATAGAGTCCCCATCACTACCTGTCCATCCTGTCAGTACATGTCTTTTGAGTTATAGAGTCCCCATCACTACCTGTCCACCCTGTCCACCCTGTCCATCCTGTCCATCCTGTCCATCCTGTCCATCCTGTCCATCCTGCCCATCCTGTCCACCCTGTCCACCCTGTCCACCCTGTCCATCCTGCCCATCCTGCCCATCCTGCCCATCCTGCCCATCCTGTCCACCCTGTCCACCCTGTCCACCCTGTCCATCCTGCCCATCCTGCCCATCCTGCCCATCCTGTCCACCCTGTCCACCCTGTCCATCCTGCCCATCCTGCCCATCCTGCCCATCCTGCCCATCCTGTCCACCCTGTCCATCCTGCCCATCCTGCCCATCCTGCCCATCCTGCCCTGGGAATGGGATGTTGAAACAGGTTACATTCTTCACCAGAGGAAAGAGAGGTTGTAATTTGGAGCTGCCAACTTCTATTTCATTGCATGTTTATCAAACAGTCCTTTGTGACTTGAAACAAATGTGGCAATGAATTATGTTGATGAGCTGCCAGTTTGGTGTTTTCCCAGTGTTGATTAAACAGTACTAAGATTTCTGACAGGAAGATGAAGATACATGTGTGAATTTATGACGTCCAACAAAGTATCTGTATGTGGACCTCACGGTTTCCCTGGGAAGTTTCCCTCTGTCTCCAGCCTCACCACAGAAACAAGATGGGCCAGACTTCCTCTTAGTCAAGGACTAGGCATAATCTGTGTTCAGGAAATAGGCCCTATACTTTGAAAATATCTCAAATGAAACAGACAGTGCAAACAGAACAGAGCAGTACAGAACAGAACAGAACAGAGCAGAACAGAACAGAACAGAACAGAACAGAGCAGTACAGAACAGAACAGAACAGAGCAGTACAGAACAGAACAGAACAGAACAGAACAGAGCAGTACAGAACAGAACAGAACAGAACAGAGCAGTACAGAACAGAACAGAACAGAGCAGTATAGAACAGAACAGAACAGAACAGAGCAGTACAGAACAGAACAGAACAGAACAGAGCAGTACAGAACAGAACAGAAAAGAGCAGTACAGAACAGAACAGAAAAGAGCAGTACAGAACAGAACAGAACAGAACAGAGCAGTACAGAACAGAACAGAACAGAACAGAGCAGTACAGAACAGAACAGAACAGAGCAGTACAGAACAG
>NC_068428.1:40804618-40806842 GCF_023373465.1 Oncorhynchus keta
CCATCCTGTCCATCCTGTCCATCCTGTCCATCCTGTCCATCCTGCCCATCCTGTCCACCCTGTCCATCCTGTCCATCCTGTCCATCCTGTCCATCCTGCCCATCCTGTCCACCCTGTCCATCCTGTCCACCCTGTCCATCCTGTCCATCCTGTCCATCCTGTCCATCCTGCCCATCCTGCCCATCCTGTCCATCCTGTCCATCCTGTCCATCCTGCCCATCCTGTCCACCCTGTCCACCCTGTCCATCCTGTCCACCCTGTCCATCCTGTCCATCCTGTCCATCCTGTCCATCCTGCCCATCCTGCCCATCCTGTCCATCCTGTCCATCCTGTCCATCCTGTCCATCCTGTCCATCCTGTCCACCCTGTCCATCCTGCCCATCCTGTCCACCCTGTCCATCCTGTCCATCCTGTCCATCCTGTCCATCCTGCCCATCCTGCCCATCCTGTCCATCCTGTCCATCCTGTCCATCCTGTCCATCCTGCCCATCCTGTCCACCCTGTCCACCCTGTCCATCCTGTCCACCCTGTCCATCCTGTCCATCCTGTCCATCCTGTCCATCCTGCCCATCCTGTCCATCCTGTCCATCCTGTCCATCCTGCCCATCCTGTCCACCCTGTCCACCCTGTCCATCCTGTCCATCCTGTCCATCCTGTCCATCCTGCCCATCCTGCCCATCCTGTCCATCCTGTCCATCCTGTCCATCCTGTCCACCCTGTCCATCCTGTCCACCCTGTCCATCCTGCCCATCCTGTCCACCCTGTCCACCCTGTCCATCCTGTCCACCCTGTCCATCCTGTCCATCCTGTCCATCCTGCCCATCCTGCCCATCCTGCCCATCCTGCCCATCCTGCCCTGGGAATGGGATGTTGAAACAGGTTACATTCTTCACCAGAGGAAAGAGAGGTTGTAATTTGGAGCTGCCAACTTCTATTTCATTGCATGTTTATCAAACAGTCCTTTGTGACTTGAAACAAATGTGGCAATGAATTATGTTGATGAGCTGCCAGTTTGGTGTTTTCCCAGTGTTGATTAAACAGTACTAAGATTTCTGACAGGAAGATGAAGATACATGTGTGAATTTATGACGTCCAACAAAGTATCTGTATGTGGACCTCACGGTTTCCCTGGGAAGTTTCCCTCTGTCTCCAGCCTCACCACAGAAACAAGATGGGCCAGACTTCCTCTTAGTCAAGGACTAGGCATAATCTGTGTTCAGGAAATAGGCCCTATACTTTGAAAATATCTCAAATGAAACAGACAGTGCAAACAGAACAGAGCAGTACAGAACAGAACAGAACAGAGCAGTACAGAACAGAACAGAGCAGTACAGAACAGAACAGAACAGAGCAGTACAGAACAGAACAGAGTAGTACAGAACAGAACAGAACAGAGCAGTACAGAACATAACAGAACAGAGCAGTACCAGAACAGAACAGAACAGAGCAGTACCAGAACAAAACAGAACAGAGCAGTACAGAACAGAACAGAACAGAACAGAGCAGTACAGAACAGAACAGAACAGAACAGAGCAGTACAGAACAGAACAGAACAGAGCAGTACAGAACAGAACAGTGCAGTTGAAACTGGTAAAAACAGATTGTGGGAAAACATTTTAGAAGACCCTTAGTTCTGCTCTGGGTTATATCCGTCAACATTAACTAACGACCCACTCCAAGCCTGTCAGTCACTCCTAGCATGTTCCCTTGTGTGGAACTAACGACCCACTCCAAGCCTGTCAGTCACTCCTAGCATGTTCCCTTGTGTGGAACTAACGACCCACTCCAAGCCTGTCAGTCACTCCTAGCATGTTCCCTTGTGTGGAACTAACGACCCACTCCAAGCCTGTCAGTCACTCCAAGCATGTTCCTTTATGTGGAACTAACGACCCACTCCAAGCCTGTCAGTCACTCCTAGCATGTTCCTTTATGTGGAACTAACGACCCACTCCAAGCCTGTCAGTCACTCCTAGCATGTTCCTTTATGTGGAACTAACGACCCACTCTAAGCCTGTCAGTCACTCCTAGCATGTTCCTTTATGTGGAACTAACGACCCACTCCAAGCCTGTCAGTCACTCCTAGCATGTTCCCTTGTGTGGAACTAACGACCCACTCCAAGCCTGTCAGTCACTCCTAGCATGTTCCCTTGTGTGGAACAAATGACCCACTCCAAGCCTATCAGTCACTCCAAGCATGTTCCTTTATGTGGAACTAACGACCCAC
>NC_068428.1:40806942-40889442 GCF_023373465.1 Oncorhynchus keta
CAGTGCAGTTGAAACTGGTAAAAACAGATTGTGGGAAAACATTTTAGAAGACCCTTAGTTCTGCTCTGGGTTATATCCGTCAACATTAACTAACGACCCACTCCAAGCCTGTCAGTCACTCCTAGCATGTTCCCTTGTGTGGAACTAACGACCCACTCCAAGCCTGTCAGTCACTCCTAGCATGTTCCCTTGTGTGGAACTAACGACCCACTCCAAGCCTGTCAGTCACTCCAAGCATGTTCCCTTGTGTGGAACTAACGACCCACTCCAAGCCTGTCAGTCACTCCTAGCATGTTCCTTTATGTGGAACTAACGACCCACTCCAAGCCTGTCAGTCACTCCTAGCATGTTCCTTTATGTGGAACTAACGACCCACTCCAAGCCTGTCAGTCACTCCAAGCATGTTCCTTTATGTGGAACTAACGACCCACTCCAAGCCTGTCAGTCACTCCTAGCATGTTCCTTTATGTGAAACTAACGACCCACTCCAAGCCTGTCAGTCACTCCTAGCATGTTCCTTTATGTGGAACTAACGACCCACTCCAAGCCTGTCAGTCACTCCTAGCAAGGAAATTGGATGTATCTAAGCTCAATTTGGAGTCTCATAGCAAAAGGGTTTGAATAGTTACGTAAACTTTATATTTATGTATTTCATGTTCAATGCGAAAATTTCGAAAAACATATTTTCACTGTCATTACGGGGTATTGCATGCGGTTTTTAATTGATTTAACTCATTTTGAATTAAGGCTGTAACAACAACATGTGGAATACGTCAAGGGGTATGAATAGTTTGCGAAGGCAAATCAAATTAAAGATTTGATTTCAATATTTCAATATAATATACCACAGGTATTTGATTTAGAGATAATAACTAACTTGTTACACCTCCCTTAATACAGGACGTAGTTAGAACCCTAACCTCCCTTAATAGAGGACATAGTTAGAAGCCTAACCTCCCTTAATACAGGACGTAGTTAGAACCCTAACCTCCCTTAATACAGGACATAGTTAGAACACTAACCTCCCTTAATACAGGACGTAGTTAGAACCCTAACCTCCCTTAATACAGGACGTAGTTAGAACCCTAACCTCCCTTAATACAGGACGTAGTTAGAACGCTAACCTCCCTTAATACAGGACGTAGTTAGAACCCTAACCTCCCTTAATTCAGGACGTAGTTAGAACCCTATCATCCCTTAATACAGGACGTAGTTAGAACCCTAACCTCCCTTAATGCAGGACGTAGTTTGAACCCTAACCTCCCATAATACAGGACGTAGTTAGAACCCTATCCTCCATTAATACAGGATGTAGTTAGAACCCTAACATCCCTTAATACAGGACGTAGTTAGAACCCTAACCTCCCTTAATGCAGGACGTAGTTAGAACACTAACCTCCCTTAATAGAGCATGTAGTTAGAACCCTAACCTCTCTTAATACAGGAGTAGTTAGAATCCTAACCTCCCGTAATGGAGGACGTAGTTAGAACCCTAACCTCCCTTAATACAGGACGTAGTTAGAACCCTATCCTCCCTTAATGCAGGACGTAGTTAGAACCCTAATCTCCCTTAATGCAGGACGTAGTTATAACCCTTATCTCCCTTAATACAGGACGTAGTTAGAACCCTAACCTCCCTTAATGCAGGACGTAGTTATAACCCTATCCTCCCTTAATGCAGGACGTAGTTAGAACCCTAACCTCCCTTAATGCAGGACGTAGTTAGAACCCTATCCTCCCTTAATGCAGGATGTAGTTAGAACCCTATCCTGCCTTAATACAGGATGTAGTTATAACCCTATCCTCCCTTAATACAGGACGTAGTTAGAACCCTAACCTCCCTTAATGCAGGACATAGTTAGAACCCTAACCTCCCTTAATGCAGGACGTAGTTAGAACACTAACCTCCCTTAATAGAGCATGTAGTTAGAACCCTAACCTCTCTTAATACAGGAGTAGTTAGAAACCTAACCTCCCTTTATAGAGCATGTATTTAGTTCACTAACCTCTCTTAATACAGGAGTAGTTAGAACCCTAACCTCTCTTAATGCAGGACGTAGTTAGAACCCTAACCTCCCTTAATGCAGGATGTAGTTAGAACCCTAACCTCCCTTAATAGAGCATGTAGTTAGAACCCTAACCTCTCTTAATACAGGAGTAGTTAGAACCCTAACCTCCCTTAATGCAGGACGTAGTTAGATCACTAACCTCCCTTAATACAGGACGTAGTTAGAGCCCTAACCTTCCTTAATGCAGGACGTAGTTAGAACCCTAACCTCCCTTAATGCAGGACGTAGTTAGAACCCTAACCTCCCTTAATAGAGCATGTAGTTAGAACCCTAACCTCTCTTAATACAAGAGTAGTTAGAACCCTAACCTCTCTTAATACAGGAGTAGTTAGAACCCTAACCTCCCTTAATGCAGGACGTAGTTAGAACCCTAACATCCCTTAATAGAGGATGTAGTTAGAACCCTAACCTCTCTTAATACAGGAGTAGTTTGAACCCTAACGTCCCTTAATAGAGGATGTAGTTAGAACCCTAACCTCTCTTAATACAGGAGTAGTTTGAACCCTAACCTCCCTTAATGCAGGACGTAGTTAGAACCCTAACCTCCCTTAATGCAGGACGTAGTTAGAACCCTAACCTCCCTTAATAGAGCATGTAGTTAGAACCCTAACCTCCCTGAATACAAGACGTAGTTAGAACCCTAACCTCCCTTAATACAGGACGTAGTTAGAACCCTAACCTCCCTTAATAGAGGACATAGTTAGAACACTAACCTCTCTTAATACAGGAGTAGTTAGAACCCTAACCTCCCTTAATGCAGGACGTAGTAAGAACCCTATCCTCCCTTAATAGAGGACATAGTTAGAACACTAACCTCTCTTAATACAGGAGTAGTTAGAACCCTAACCTCCCTCAATGCAGGACGTAGTTAGAACCCCTTATCTCCCTTAATACAGGACGTAGTTAGAACCCTAAACTCCCTTAATACAGGACGTAGTTAGAACCCTAACCTCCCTTAATGCAGGACGCAGTTAGAACCCTAACCTCCCTTAATACAGGACGTAGTTAGAACCCTAACCTCCCTTAATGCAGGACGCAGTTAGAACCCTAACCTCCCTTAATGCAGGATGTAGTTAGAACCCTAACCTCCCTTAATGCAGGACGTAGAAAGAACCCTAATCTTGCTCTCCAGGATGTACTAAGAACCCTAACCTCCTTTGGATTGAGATGCCCTGCCCTGGTATTGTGAAATTTGGCCTGTAGCTCAGCTGCTAACTAAAGCTTGAGGTTAAGCAAGTCCAGATGCTATCTCTCTCCAAATTAGCCGTTTAGAGTGATAGAGAGGAAGCATATTTCAGTGGCAGGCCCAGAGCAGATAAAGCTAACAACATGAAGGAGTAGAACTAATCTCACTGTGCACCTTGTTAGTCCACAGACCAGGATATGTGATGGAATGCTTACTTTTCAACACACGCAGTGTGATCGTGATTGTATCAAAACCATCAAAACCAAAATAGCTACCAGTGTATATAAAGTCGAGACCGTGGTGCAGTGCTCGCTTCCCCTTTCTCCATCTCTCTCTCTCTCTCTCTCTTTCTCCATCTCTCTCTGTCTCTCTCTCTCTCTCTCTCTTTATTTCTCCCACTAGCTCTCAGGACAACAATCAGTCGTATATTGCAAAAATCTGGCCTTTATGGAAGAGTGGCAAGAAGAAAGCCATTTCTTAAAGATATCCATAAAAAGTGTTGTTTAAAGTTTGCCACAAGCCACCAGGGAGACACACCAAACATGTGGAAGAAGGTGCTCTGGTCAGATGAAAACAAAATTGAACTTTTTGGCAACAATGCAAAACGTTATGTTTGGCGTAAAAGCAACACAGCTCATCACCCTGAACACACCATCCCCACTGTCGAACATGGTGGTGGCAGCATCATGGTTTGGGCCTGCTTTTCTTCAGCAGGGACAGGGAAGATGGTTACAATTGATGGGAAGATGGATGGAGCCAAATACAGGACCATTCTTGAAGAAAACCTGATGGAGTCTGCAAAAGACCTGAGACTGGAACGGAGATTTGTCTTCCAACAAGACAATGATCCAAAACAGAAAGCAAAATCTACAATGGAATGGTTCAAAAATAAACATATCCAGGTGTTAGAATGGCCAAGTCAAAGTCCAGACCTGAATCCAATCGAGAATCTGTGGAAAGAACTGAAAACTGCTGTTCACAAATGCTCTCCATCCAACCTCACTGAGCTCGAGCTGTTTTGCAAGGAGGAATGGTAAAAGATTTCAGTCTCTCGATGTGCAAAACTGATAGAGACATACCCCAAGCGACTTACAGCTGTAATCGCAGCAAAAGGTGGCGCTACAACGTATTAACTTAAGGGGGCTGAATAATTTTGCACGCCCAATTTTTCAGTTTTTGATTTGTTAAAAAAGTTTGAAATATCCAATAAATGTCGTTCCACTTCATGATTGTGTCCCACTTATTGTTGATTCTTCACAAAAAAATACAGTTTTACATCTTTATGTTTGAAGCCTGAAATGTGGCAAAAGGTCGTAAAGTTCAAGGGGGCCGAATACTTTCGCAAGGCACTGTATTTAAAAAACAAAATTGCGTTTGTTCTTCACTTTCACTGGTTGCCCTTTTCTTGTGGTAACAGGTCGCAAATCTTGCTGCTGTGATTGCACACAGTGGTAATTCACGCAATAGATTTGGGAGTTTATCGAAATTTGATTTTTTTTTCTCAAATAATTTGTGGGTCTGTGTAATCTGAGGGAAATATGTGTCTTTAGTATGGTCATATATTTGGCAGGAGGTTAGGAAGTGCAGCTCAGTTTCCACCTCATTTTGTGGGCAGTGTGCACATAGCCTGTCTTCTCTTGAGAGCCAGGTCTGCCTTCGGCGGTCTTCCTCAATAGCAAGGCTATGCTCACTAAGTCTGTACGTAGTCAAATATTTCCTTAAGTTTGGGTCAGTCACAGTGGTCAGGTATTCTGCCACTGTGTACTCTCTGTTTAGGGTCAAATAGCATTCTAGTTTGCTCAGTTTTTTTTGTAAATTCTTTCCAACGTGTAAAGTAATTATCTTTTTGTTTTCTCATGATTTGGTTGGATCTAATTGCCCCCCCCCCCCTCTCTCTCTCTCTCTCTCTCTCTCTCTCTCTCTCTCTCTCTCTCTCTCTCTCTCTCGTATCGCATTCTGTTCATCATTTGAAGGAGCTAATAGTCTGTCTAGACCTGAGTCAATCTGACAGCGTAGAGAAAAGAGGAGAAAGGAAAAGAAAAACAGGAGGAATGTTTACTCTTAGTTCTTAAGGCAACTCCCTAGGCCTCCTCAAACAGACATGGAGATGGGCATTGGGGCGAAAACCTAAAACTGGCAGATTCTAAAAGTATTTGATCAAATCTACAGAAGGAGAAGAATGCTGTGAAGCTTTGAAAAAGCTATTAAGTCTGTGATTTTGCAGATGGTTTGAGTTGGTGTGTATTAAAGTATGTGATTTTGCAGATGGTTTGAGTTGGTGTGTATTAAAGTATGTGATTTTGCAGATGGTTTGAGTTGGTGTGTATTAAAGTATGTGATTTTGCAGATGGTTTGAGTTGGTGTGTATTAAAGTATCTGATTTTGCAGATGGTTTGAGTTGGTGTGTATTAAAGTATGTGATTTTGCAGATGGTTTGAGTTGGTGTGTATTAAAGTATGTGATTTTGCAGATGGTTTGAGTTGGTGTGTATTAAAGTATGTGATTTTGCAGATGGTTTGAGTTGGTGTGTATTAAAGTATGTGATTTTGCAGATGGTTTGAGTTGGTGTGTATTAAAGTATCTGATTTTGCAGATGGTTTGAGTTGGTGTGTATTAAAGTATGTGATTTTGCAGATGGTTTGAGTTGGTGTGTATTAAAGTATGTGATTTTGCAGATGGTTTGAGTTGGTGTGTATTAAAGTATGTGATTTTGCAGATGGTTTGAGTTGGTGTGCATCAGGGATTCATATCTTTACAAGGTCATATCGCTTTATGTTGATTTGAGAAATTATGCAGCCCCATTATTGGAAATGTTTACTTCTCTCTCTTTCTCTTGAATTAAAATCCACTAACTCGTGAGGTGAACATTACCACAGCGAGCTGCTTCTCAAAGGACCTAGCGTTCATGGAGAGTTCACAGCACATACCGATCTTGCGCCTCTCTCAGTCCGTTTGCATGTACCCTCTAAAACTCTGTTACGTAAACTCAATTTCCTACACTGGCAGAAACTGGAAGACTCCTTGGAACACATAACATTCTCCTTAATTCAATTCATTCGCTATATAATTTTTTTTTTTTAAATCTCCCTTTCCTTAACCACCCGTACTGTGGTGGGTGAGGTGAAAGGTAGCGTGACGTTTATTGTTAATGCAGTCAGGGATCACTAAATGAGTACGGAGTGATATTGGCGCGTCGCCTCTTCTCTCTTGCACTCCACTCAATCCTATTCAGACACTGCTAATACACTAGGAAACTAAGCTGAGATATCTTTCCCTGAGTCTTGCGTGGAAGACATTTTTATTTTATTAATGTATCCTTTAATTGTGTCCATATCATTTAATTATGTGCATATCATATACTTTAATTAATTATATTCATATCATATCCTTTAATTCTGTATATATCAAATTCTTTAATTCTGTATATATCAAATCCTTTAATTCTGTATATATCAAATCCTTTAATTCTGTATATATCAAATCCTTTAATTGTGTATATATCAAATCCTTTAATTGTGTATATATCATATCCAGTGCACCAGAAAAAGACCGGGGAAAGCTAAAACAAAAGGAGTCATCCATCCCATGCTCTCTTTATTGGAATTACGTCTTGTTCTGGGAGCATAAGCCAGTGTGCTGCTGTCCTTCAATTAGAACTGTGTCGTTGTTCCCATCCCACCACGGGAAGAAGTTTTGGGTTAGGGGTGCTGAATGACATGCTGGAAGTCACTGCCAAACTGGGCTGCAATTCATCCTTAACTCCGGACGCTGGAGTGATTTGCTTTATGTATTCATGTATTCATTCATAATATAACCAGGATCTATGGAGCCAAATGACCTCTTAGGGATATATCAGTCTGACCTTGGATTTGGTCTATGTTCAGTATTTGTTGATAATTCATGAAGAATAAATGATGATTCAGGATTGGTGGGTCCCCAGCAGGACGGTTGAACTAATGTAGGCTAATGTGATTAAGCATGAGGTTGTAAGTAACACGAACATTTCCCAGGACATAGACATATCTGATATGGGCAGAAAGCTTAAATTCTTGTTAATCTATCTGCACTGTCCAATTTACATTAGCTATTACAGCCAAATAATACCATGCTATTGTTTGAGGAGAGTGCACAGTTGTGAACATTAAAAATGATTAATAACAAATTAGGCACATTTGGGCAGTCTTGAAACCAAATTTTGAACAGCAATGCAATGGTTTATTGAATCAGACTAAAACTTTGAACATACACTGCTGCCTTCTAGTGGCCAATATCTAAATTGCACCTGAGCTGTAAAAATACATTATGGCTTTTCTCTTGCGTTTCAAAGATGGTACAAAAACATACAAAAAAACGTTTGTTTTTTTCTTTGTATTATCTTTTAACAGATGTAATGTGTTATATTCTCCTACTTTCCATTTTCATTTCCACAAACTTCAAAATGTTTCCTTTCAAATGGTAACAATAATATGCATATCCTTGCTTCAGGTCCTGAGCTACAGGCAGTTAGATTTGGGTGTCATGTTAGGCAAAAAAATGGAAAAGGGGGAGGATACTTAAGAGGTTTTAAGGGAGGTTAGGGAGGTTAGGGTTAGGGAGGTTAGGGTTAGGAAGGTTTGGGTTAGGGAGGTTAGTTAGGGTTAGGGAGGTTAGGGTTAGGGTTAGGGAGATTAGGGTTAGGGTTAGGGAGATTAGGGTTAGGGTGGTTAGGGAGGTTAGGGTTAGAGTTAGGGAGGTTAGGGTTAGGGAGGTTAGGGTTCGGGGGGTTAGGGTTAGGGTTAGGGTGGTTAGGGTTAGGGAGGTTAGGGTTCGGGGGTTAGGGTTAGGGTTAGGGTGGTTAGGGTTAGGGAGGTTAGGGTTAGGGGGGTTAGGGTTAGGGGGGTTAGGGGGTTAGGGTTAGGGAGGTTAGGGTTAGGGAGGGTAGGGCTAGGGTTAGGGTTAGGGAGGGTTAGGGTTAGGGTTAGTGTAACGAAGTTCGTCTGTTGTTTGAAGAGAGTCAGACCGAAATGCAGCGTGTAGGTTACTCATGACTTTTAATGAAGATAATGCGGTACATGAAATAACTGAAAATACAAAAACAACAAACGAGTGAAACTAATTACAGCCTATCTGGTGACTAACACAGAGACAGGTACAATCACCCACGAAATACAACGCGCACTCAGGCTACCTAAATACGGTTCCCAATCCGAGACAACGAGAATCAGCTGACTCCAATTAGGAATCGCCTCAGGCAGCCAAGCCTAACTAGACACACCCCTAATAATACACACTCCCAATTAATACAAACCCCAATACGAAATACAACATATAAACCCATGTCACACCCTGGCCTACCCAAACATATAACAAAAACACAAGATACAATGACCAAGGCGTGACAGTTAGGGAGGTTAGGGTTAGGGGGTTTTAGGGTTAGGGAGGTTAGGGTTAGGGAGGTTAGGGTTAGGGGGGTTAGGGGAGTTAGGGGGGTTAGGGTTAGGGGGGTTAGGGTCAGGGTTGTTAGGGTTAGGGAGGTTAGGGTTAGGGGGGTTAGGGTTAGGGTTGTTAGGGTTAGGGTTAGGGAGGTTAGGGTTAGGGAGGTTAGGGTTATGGTTGTTAGGGTTAGGGTTAGGGGGGTTAGGGTTAGGGTTGTTAGGGTTAGGGTTAGGGGGGTTAGGGTTAGGGAGGACCAAGATGGCACCAACAACTGTTCTCCTATACTGATCTATTGTTTACTCTTTCTTTAGTTCTTTCCACTGTAAACCTCAGTCTATAACCTATTTCTGACATTGTTATATTGAACTGTGATAAAAGGAGGAGGATGATTGTGGAGTTAGGAGAGTATGTGCCAGAGAGAGAGAGAGAGAGAGGGGGAGAGAGAGAGAGAGATGATTTTGATGGGGCTGCATTAAATTAGTATTTGAGTCTTATAGATGACAGCTCGGAGAGCGAGAGGATGTTACCACTGAACACTGTGTGTGTGTGTGTGTGTGTGTGTGTGTGTGTGTGTGTGTGTGTGTGTGTGTGTGTGTGTGTGTGTGTGTGTGTGTGTGTGTGTGTGTGTGTGTGTGTGTGTGTGTGTGTGTGTGTGTGTGTGTGTGTGTGTCTAATATAACCACCACAGTCCTTTCATGTACTTTGGAATACTCCATAGCTTAATGACACACTTTCATAGCTTCAGTGAGTTAGAGGACACTCTTTCATAACTTCAGTGAGTTAGGAGGACTGACGAGTGCTCTTTCATAACTTCAGTGAGTTAGGAGGACTGACGAGTGCTCTTTCATAACTTCAGTGAGTTAGGAGGACTGACGAGTGCTCTTTCATAACAATAGTGAGTTAGGAGGACTGAATAACTTCAGTGAGTTAGGAGGACTGATGAGTGCTCTTTCATAACAATAGTGAGTTAGGAGGACTGAGTGATAACTTCGTGAGTTAGGAGGACTGACGAGTGCTCTTTCATAACAATAGTGAGTTAGAAGGACTGACGAGTGCTCTTTCATAACTTCAGTGAGTTAGGAGGACTGACGAGTGCTCTTTCATAACAATAGTGAGTTAGGAGGACTGACGAGTGCTCTTTCATAACTTCAGTGAGTTAGGAGGACTGACGAGTGCTCTTTCATAACTTCAGTGAGTTAGGAGGACTGATGAGTGCTCTTTCATAACAATAGCGAGTTTTATCAGGACTGCTCTCTTCATAACTTCAGTGAGTTAGGAGGACTGACTGCTCTTTCATAACAATAGTGAGTTAGGAGGACTGACGAGTGCTCTTTCATAACTTCAGTGAGTTAGGAGGACTGACGAGTGCTCTTTCATAACTTCAGTGAGTTAGGAGGACTGACGAGTGCTCTTTCATAACTTCAGTGAGTTAGGAGGACTGACGAGTGCTCTTTCATAACTTCAGTGAGTTAGGAGGACTGACGAGTGCTCTTTCATAACTTCAGTGAGTTAGGAGGACTGACGAGTGCTCTTTCATAACAATAGTGAGTTAGGAGGACTGACGAGTGCTCTTTCATAACTTCAGTGAGTTAGGAGGACTGACGAGTGCTCTTTCATAACAATAGTGAGTTAGGAGGACTGACGAGTGCTCTTTCATAACTTCAGTGAGTTAGGAGGACTGACGAGTGCTCTTTCATAACTTCAGTGAGTTAGGAGGACTGACGAGTGCTCTTTCATAACTTCAGTGAGTTAGGAGGACTGACGAGTGCTCTTTCATAACAATAGTGAGTTAGGAGGACTGACGAGTGCTCTTTCATAACAATAGCGAGTTAGGAGGACTGACGAGTGCTCTTTCATAACTTCAGTGAGTTAGGAGGACTGGCGAGTGCTCTTTCATAACTTCAGTGAGTTAGGAGGACTGGCTGCTCTTTCATAACAATAGTGAGTTAGGAGGACTGACGAGTGCTCTTTCATAACAATAGTGAGTTAGGAGGACTGGCGAGTGCTCTTTCATAACAATAGTGAGTTAGGAGGACTGACGAGTGCTCTTTCATAACAATAGCGAGTTAGGAGGACTGATGAGTGCTCTTTCATAACAATAGTGAGTTAGGAGGACTGGCGAGTGCTCTTTCATAACAATAGTGAGTTAGGAGGACTGTCGAGTGCTCTTTCATAACAATAGTGAGTTAGGAGGACTGATGAGTGCTCTTTCATAACAATAGTGAGTTAGGAGGACTGGCGAGTGCTCTTTCATAACAATAGTGAGTTAGGAGGACTGATCGAGTGCTCTTTCATAACAATAGTGAGTTAGGAGGACTGATGAGTGCTCTTTCATAACTTCAGTGAGTTAGGAGGACTGGCGAGTGCTCTTTCATAACTATCAGTGAGTTAGGAGGACTGGCGAGTGCTCTTTCATAACAATAGTGAGTTAGGAGGACTGACGAGTGCTCTTTCATAACTTCAGTGAGTTAGGAGAACTGACGAGTGCTCTTTCATAACTTCGGTGAGTTAGGAGAACTGACGAGTGCTCTTTCATAACAATAGTGAGTTAGGAGGACTGACGAGTGCTCTTTCATAACAATAGTGAGTTAGGAGGACTGACGAGTGCTCTTTCATAACAATAGTGAGTTAGGAGGACTGACGAGTGCTCTTTCATAACAATAGTGAGTTAGGAGGACTGACGAGTGCTCTTTCATAACAATAGTGAGTTAGGAGGACTGACGAGTGCTCTTTCATAACAATAGTGAGTTAGGAGGACTGACGAGTGCTCTTTCATAACAATAGTGAGTTAGGAGGACTGACGAGTGCTCTTTCATAACAATAGTGAGTTAGGAGGACTGGCGCGTGCTCTTTCATAACTACAGTGAGTTAGGAGGACTGACGAGTGCTCTTTCATAACAATAGTGAGTTAGAAGGACTGACGAGTGCTCTTTCATAACTTCAGTGAGTTAGGAGGACTGACGAGTGCTCTTTCATAACAATCAGTGAGTTAGGAGGACTGGAACAATAGTGAGTTAGGAGGACTGACGAGTGCTCTTTCATAACAATAGTGAGTTAGGAGGACTCTGCTCTTTCATAACAATAGTGAGTTAGGAGGACTGACGAGTGCTCTTTCATAACAATAGTGAGTTAGGAGGACTGATGAGTGCTCTTTCATAACAATAGTGAGTTAGGAGGACTGATGAGTGCTCTTTCATAACAATAGTGAGTTAGGAGGACTGACGAGTGCTCTTTCATAACAATAGTGAGTTAGGAGGACTGAGTTAGGAGGGAGGACTGACGAGTGCTCTTTCATAACAATAGTGAGTTAGGAGGACTGGAGTGCTCTTTCATAACAATAGTGAGTTAGGAGGACTGACGAGTGCTCTTTCATAACTTCAGTGAGTTAGGAGGACTGACGAGTGCTCTTTCATAACAATAGTGAGTTAGGAGGACTGACGAGTGCTCTTTCATAACAATAGCGAGTTAGGAGGACTGACGAGTGCTCTTTCATAACTTCAGTGAGTTAGGAGGACTGGCGAGTGCTCTTTCATAACAATAGTGAGTTAGGAGGACTGACGAGTGCTCTTTCATAACTTCAGTGAGTTAGGAGAACTGACGAGTGCTCTTTCATAACTTCAGTGAGTTAGGAGAACTGACGAGTGCTCTTTCATAACTTCAGTGAGTTAGGAGGACTGACGAGTGCTCTTTCATAACTTCAGTGAGTTAGGAGGACTGACGAGTGCTCTTTCATAACAATAGTGAGTTAGAAGGACTGACGAGTGCTCTTTCATAACTTCAGTGAGTTAGGAGGACTGACGAGTTCTCTTTCATAACAATAGTGAGTTAGGAGGACTGACGAGTTCTCTTTCATAACAATAGTGAGTTAGGAGGACTGACGCGTGCTCTTTCATAACTTCAGAAAGTTAGGAGGACTGATGAGGACTGTCATCTCTTTATTTTTCCAAATTAGGAAAAGTATTTCCTCACACCCTAAGCTGTCAGTGTTATTTGTGAATTGTTGCCGTGAGCTGCGGAACAGACTGGGGTAGTTCAGGTTGCAGTAATCCCTCGTTCATATGAGTCCTGTTCTGCAGACACACACACACACACACACACACACACACACACACACACACACACACACACACACACACACACACACACACACACACACACACACACACATGCACCAGCTTAAGTCAACAGCGGGTGAACTATCCAGTTGCGAGAAATCTAACACTAAACTGTCTCACAGATACAAAACAAATATCCTTCTGATCTGTGGTGATCATGTTCTTCGTCTAACTGGAACAATGTCCTCTCTGTTCCTGGTGAGACGACTGCAATCCGTCTTCAGGTCAAGTTGCGTTGCATGTTGAGGCCTCTTCCACTCCAGGCCAAAGAAAGGTCACGACCTGTCTGCTGGCCTGACTGGTCGTCTGGATGCCTTGGACTCCACATTAGACATGATCTTTCACACAATCTCCTCCTGTCCTCTGTTCACCTGACACTGACAGAAGTAGACTGCATGATACTGACGATAAATGTTATAGCATGTTAATAACAACTTCTGATCAGTTGTTTGTTCTTCTGATGACTCCAATCACCTGACCCTGAGACAGAGGACACACACACACACACACACACAATAATAACATGAAAACAGCATGTGATAATAACATAATAACATGATAATAACATGATAATAACATGATAATAATATGATAATAACATGCTAATAATATGATAATAACATGATAATAATATGATAATAACATATAATAATATGATAATAACATGATAATAACATGCTAATAATATGATAATAATATGATAATAACATGATAATAATATGATAATAACATGCTAATAACATGATAATAATATGATAATAACATGCTAATAATATGATAATAACATGATAATAATATGCTAATAACGCGATACTAATTTAATAATAACATGCTAATAGCGTGATAATAATGTAACAATAACATTTTAATAACGTGATAATATTTTAATAATAACATGATAACAAAATGACAATAACGTGATAATATCGTGATATTAAAATTATAATTGAATAATAACAGGACAACATGAAAATAACACACTAATGTGATAATAACATGACAATAATGCGATAACATGATCATGTTGTGATAATAACACGATAATGTGATAACAACATGACAATAATTGGATAACCGGACAATAACATGATAATATTGTGATAATAACGTAATAATAATGTAATAATAAGATGATAATGATGTAATAATAACGTAATAATAATGTAATAATAACATGATAATAATGTAATAATAACATGATAATAATGTAAAGAATAACATGATAATAACATAATAATTACATGATAATAACATAATAATTACATGATAATAACATAATAATAACATGATAATAACATAATAATTACATGATAATAACATAATAATAACATGATAATAACATAATAATTACATGATAATAACATAATAATAACATAATAATTACATGATAATAACATAATAATTACATGATAATAACATAATAATAACATAATAATAATGATAATAATTCTGGTGGCACTGTAGTCGTGGTCATAATACCAGCATAATAATGTAATCTCTGGTAACTAACATTATAATAACCATAATAATTGTAATCTCTGGTGGTACTGATAATAACAGTAATAATTAATCTCTGATAATAACATAATACCAGCAGTAATGATAATAACTCTGGTGGTATGATAATAACATAATAATAATCTCTGGTGGTACTTACATGATAATAACATAATAATAATGTAATCTCTGGTGGTACTGTAGTCGTGGTCAGTGGAGAGGACCAGCAGTAATAATAATGATAATAACATGGATAATAACATAATAATGTAATCTCTGGTGGTACTGATAATAACCATAATAATAATGTAATCTCTGGTGGCACATGATGGAAGGACCAGCAGTAATAATTGTAATCTCTGGTGGTATGATAATAATAATAATGTAATCTCTGGTGGTACTGTAGTCGTGGTCAGTGGAGAGGACCAGCAGTAATAATAATGTAATCTCTGGTGGTACTGTAGTCGTGGTCAGTGGAGAGGACCAGCAGTAATAATAATGTAATCTCTGGTGGTACTGTAGTCGTGGTCAGTGGAGAGGACCAGCAGTAATAATAATGTAATCTCTGGTGGTACTGTAGTCGTGGTCAGTGGAGAGGACCAGCAGTAATAATAATGTAATCTCTGGTGGTACTGTAGTGTTTAAGAACCATGAACGGGCATACAGTGTTATATTTCAAGAGTAAAAGGTGGCGTGGCGAGAATCTGTCTCCTCACCACGCGCTCTCACCACTGGTGTCCCCCAGGGCTCTGTTCTAGGCCCTCTCTTATTCTCGCTATACACCAAGTCACTTGGCTCTGTCATAACCTCACATGGTCTCTCCTATCATTGCTATGCAGACGACACACAATTAATCTTCTCCTTTCCCCCTTCTGATGACCAGGTGGCGAATCGCATCTCTGCATGTCTGGCAGACATATCAGTGTGGATGACGGATCACCACCTCAAGCTGAACCTCGGCAAGACGGAGCTGCTCTTCCTCCCGGGGAAGGACTGCCCGTTCCATGATCTCGCCATCACGGTTGACAACTCCATTGTGTCCTCCTCCCAGAGCTCTAAGAACCTTGGCGTGATCCTGGACAACACCCTGTCGTTCTCAACTAACATCAAGGCGGTGGCCCGTTCCTGTAGGTTCATGCTCTACAACATCCGCAGAGTACGACCCTGCCTCACACAGGAAGCGGCGCAGGTCCTAATCCAGGCACTTGTCATCTCCCGTCTGGATTACTGCAATTCGCTGTTGGCTGGGCTCCCTGCCTGTGCCATTAAACCCCTACAACTCATCCAGAATGCCGCAGCCCGTCTGGTGTTCAACCTTCCCAAGTTCTCTCACGTCACCCCGCTCCTCCGCTCTCTCCACTGGCTTCCAGTTGAAGCTCGCATCCGCTACAAGACCATGGTGCTTGCCTACGGAGCTGTGAGGGGAACGGCACCTCAGTACCTCCAGGCTCTGATCAGGCCCTACACCCAAACAAGGGCACTGCGTTCATCCACCTCTGGCCTGCTCGCCTCCCTACCACTGAGGAAGTACAGTTCCCGCTCAGCCCAGTCAAAACTGTTCGCTGCTCTGGCCCCCCAATGGTGGAACAAACTCCCTCACGACGCCAGGACAGCGGAGTCAATCACCACCTTCCGGAGACACCTGAAACCCCACCTCTTTAAGGAATACCTAGGATAGGATAAAGTAATCCTTCTCACCCCCCCCTTAAAAGATTTAGATGCACTATTGTAAAGTGGCTGTTCCACTGGATGTCATAAGGTGAATGCACCAATTTGTAAGTCGCTCTGGATAAGAGCGTCTGCTAAATGACTTAAATGTAAATGTAAATGTAAAAAGAAGAAAAAGGCAAAATGAAGAATAAAATGTAATTATTTTCAACATGATTTTTAAAAACCGTTGTCCGTTCTGATGTGTACTGTTTGGCCTCTCTCTTTCCAACTTCTCTTATTTCTCCTCTTCCTTTTAGAGGATACTCTCTCATGGCTATTATAACACTGAGTGCACAAGAGTTGAAAATAATCACCTCATTTCCTGCTACTAAGATTCCTGCCTTGGTCGGTCAGTCAGACTAAATAGGGGCTTGGCATAGGGGTGAGTATGGATGGGACAGATAGCCTTGACTGAAGCCCTTTGGGCCTTTCAGCAGAGGACAATATTTCAATATTGTAAGTAATGATGAGGACCAGTCAGTCTATCAGGGCCGAGAAATCAACAAACCATTCAAAGCTATGTCTGTTGTAGTGTTGGGCAGAAGGAAAAGTTGACATTCCTAATGGGTCTTTCGTTTTCAAACTATATTTGGGTATCTAATAATCAAAGGTGATCAGAATGTCCAGAACAGAGGAAAATCCATTTTGGTAAGACATTCTAGTGCCAGCAGGAAGGACAGCAACAACGCTACTTCCTGAAACGGGTGCCCGTCTGTCGACCGCCCAGCTAAGACAGAAAAATTATTAAAATCTCTATCATGAAAGTTCTTCGGACATTAATAAACAGCAGGTGGTGTTGAGGAATGGTGATCTGCTCTAAACATCTCTTTGGAATGGTCTCAGGTCTGGGTAGAGTATCTTCCAGGGTCACACACACGCTCCAAACACACACACACACACAGATGTTTGACATTCCTTCCTGTCCCCGTCACAAGTCCCTCAGGACAGGAACATACACACTTCCTCACATGGCGGCCTCAGAGAGATCCTGTTCCAAGGCGCATCCTCCAATCACAACACCCCTACATCTATTTTCTCCAACTCTTTACTCAATAGATGCTTTATGGTCCGTTTTCATCAAACAAAACCTTTGTCCAGAAACCACAGCATATTTGAATTTGGTCAGAGACATTTTTCCAGGGAGAGTTTTGATGTCTGCATGTTTCCACTGAGAAATGCATGGTGTAATTCTGGGGAAAAACATCTCTCTCTCTCTCTCTCTCTCTCTCTCTCTCTCTCTCTCTCTCTCTCTCTCTCTCTCTCTCTCTCTCTCTGTCTCTCTCTCTCTCTCTCTCTCTCTCTCTCTCTCTCTCTGTCTCTCTCTCTCTCTCTGTCTCTCTCTCTCTCTCTCTCCCTCTCTCTCTCTCTCTCTCTCTCTCTCTCTCTCTCTCTCTCTCTCTCTCTCTCTCTCTCTCTCTCTCTCTCTCTCTCTGTCTCTCTCTCTCTCTCTCTCTCTCTCTCTCTCTCTCTCTCTCTCTCTCTCTCTGTCTCTCTCTCTCTCTCTCTCTCTCTCTCTCTCTCTCTCTCTCTCTCTGTCTCTCTCTCTGTCTCTCTCTCTGTCTCTCTCTCTGTCTCTCTCTCTCTCTCTCTCTCTGTCTCTCTCTCTCTCTCTCTCTGTCTCTCTCTGTCTCTCTCTCTCTCTCTCTCTCTCTCTCTCTCTCTCTCTCTCTGTCTCTCTCTCTCTCTCTCTCTCTCTGTCTCTCTCTCTCTCTCTCTGTCTCTCTCTCTCTCTCTCTCTCTCTCTCTCTCTCTCTCTCTCTCTCTCTCTCTCTCTCTCTCTCTCTCTCTCTCTCTCTCTCTCTCTCTCTCTCTCTCTCTCTGTGTCTCTCTCTCTCTCTCTCTGTCTCTCTCTCTCTCTCTCTCTCTCTCTCTCTCTCTCTCTCTCTCTCTCTCTCTCTCTCTCTCTCTCTCTCTCTCTCCTCTCTCTCTCTCTCTCTCTCTCCTCTCTCTCTCTCTCTCTCTCTCTCTCTCTCTCTCTCTCTCTCTCTCTCTCTCTCTCTCTCTCTCTCTCTCTCTCTCTCTCTCTCTCTCTCTCTCTCTCTCTCTCTCTCTCTCTCTCTCTGTGTCTCTCTCTCTCTCTCTCTCTCTCTCTCTCTCTCTCTCTCTCTCTCTCTCTCTCTCTCTCTCTCTCTCTCTCTCTCTCTCTCTCTCTCTCTCTCTCTCTCTCTCTCTCTCTCTCTCTCTCTCTCTCTCCTCACTCACTCTCACTCTCACTCGTAATATTCATCTGACTGCAACTGCATTAAGATTAAGAGGGACTGCAATCGTACATCTTTAAAGAAATCAAAGTGATATAATAATAATAATAATAATATATGCCATTTAGCAGACGCTTTTATCCAAAGCGACTTACAGTCATGTGTGCATACATTCTACGTATGGGTGGTCCCGGGAATCAACCCACTACCCTGGCGTTACAAGCGCCATGCTCTACCAACTGAGCCACAGAAGGACCGTATGTTTAAGATGTACAGCCCGCTTTTTAAAAGAGCATTCATATGAAAGTTGGAACACATCATCCCTTGGGGTAGACAAGATGAATAAGTGTATAATAACCACAAATCCCTCAACCTGTTCTCTTAGATGCCACCATCAAAAACCTTAAATGACATATATCACAGAAATGACATTTGAACAACAAAATAAAATAAAAATAATTGTTTTGAAGTTGCCAGAGTACATTTAGTTTTCCCCGTCATTGAGTATAATGATTTAGCAGGGGGACTACTGTGTAGATGAGAACCAGCCAAGAGGACCCACTGACATAGAAGCAGTGAAAGGGAGGCTCAATAAACGTTAAAACCTAAACAGGGGGGCTGGGTGAGACAACGCCCAGAGGACAGAGGAATAGATAAAACTGTACTTAAAAACCCAGATTGCCACGAGACATTAAAATACACCCCAGTGTGTGGCTGCTGGCCAGAAACTATCTTACCTTGAAACGATCCTCTCTCTCCCCCTCAGTGACTTAGCTACAGCTCTCAAATAAAACAAAACGTAATACCTGTGTCAAATAAAAACAAACTAGTAAGATGTACTGCTTAGGGAAGGCGGTACATTAAGTTTAATCACTAAAGTTCTTGTCCAGCGGTTCTTGCGTGTGCCAAGTGTGTATGCTGTGCTTCGTTCTTCAACCTCCCCCTCTCTCATTCAGCACCAAAGAGAAGTGAGTGTTTGTCTTTGGAACATCTTGGTCACGTCACAGATAATTCAGGTTTAAATGGTTTAATTGGAGAACTAGAGCTTCTAACAGTAGTGATAGTGTCTGATGTGGAGGCCTCTACTCTCTAACAGTAGTGATAGTGTCTGATGTGGAGGCCTCTCCTCTCTAACAGTAGTGATAGTGTCTGATGTGGAGGCCTCTCCTCTCTAACAGTAGTGATAGTGTCTGATGTGGAGGCCTCTCTAACAGTAGTGATAGTGTCTGATGTGGAGGCCTCTCCTCTCTAACAGTAGTGATAGTGTCTGATGTGGGGCCTCTCCTCTCTAACAGTGGTGATAGTGTCTGATGTGGAGGCCTCTCTAACAGTAGTGATAGTGTCTGATGTGGGGGCCTCTCCTCTCTAACAGTAGTGATAGTGTCTGATGTGGAGGCCTCTCCTCTCTAACAGTAGTGATAGTGTCTGATGTGGAGGCCTCTCTAACAGTAGTGATAGTGTCTGATGTGGAGGCCTCTCTAACAGTAGTGATAGTGTCTGATGTGGGGGCCTCTCTAACAGTAGTGATAGTGTCTGATGTGGAGGCCTCTCTAACAGTAGTGATAGTGTCTGATGTGGAGGCCTCTCTCTAACAGTAGTGATAGTGTCTGATGTGGAGGCCTCTCCTCTCTAACAGTAGTGATAGTGTCTGATGTGGGGCCTCTCCTCTCTAACAGTAGTGATAGTGTCTGATGTGCCTCTCTAACAGTAGTGATAGTGTCTGATGTGGAGGCCTCTCTCTCTAACAGTAGTGATAGTGTCTGATGTGGAGGCCTCTCCTCTCTAACAGTAGTGATAGTGTCTGATGTGGAGGCCTCTCCTCTCTAACAGTAGTGATAGTGTCTGATGTGAGGCCTCTCTCTCTAACAGTAGTGATAGTGTCTGATGTGGAGGCCTCTCCTCTCTAACAGTAGTGATAGTGTCTGATGTGGAGGCCTCTCTAACAGTAGTGATAGTGTCTGATGTGGAGGCCTCTCTCTCTAACAGTAGTGATAGTGTCTGATGTGGAGGCCTCTACTCTCTAACAGTAGTGATAGTGTCTGATGTGGAGGCCTCTCCTCTCTAACAGTAGTGATAGTGTCTGATGTGGAGGCCTCTCCTCTCTAACAGTAGTGATAGTGTCTGATGTGGAGACCTCTCCTCTAACAGTAGTGATAGTGTCTGATGTGGAGGCCTCTCCTCTCTAACAGTAGTGATAGTGTCTGATGTGGAGGCCTCTCCTCTCTAACAGTAGTGATAGTGTCTGATGTGGAGGCCTCTCTAACAGTAGTGATAGTGTCTGATGTGGAGGCCTCTCCTCTCTAACAGTAGTGATAGTGTCTGATGTGGAGGCCTCTCTAACAGTAGTGATAGTGTCTGATGTGGAGGCCTCTCCTCTCTAACAGTAGTGATAGTGTCTGATGTGGAGGCCTCTCCTCTCTACAGTAGTGATAGTGTCTGATGTGTAGTGATAGTGTCTGATGTGGAGGCCTCTCCTCTCTAACAGTAGTGATAGTGTCTGATGTGGAGGCCTCTCTCTCTAACAGTAGTGATAGTGTCTGATGTGGAGGCCTCTCCTCTAACAGTAGTGATAGTGTCTGATGTGGAGGCCTCTCTAACAGTAGTGATAGTGTCTGATGTGGAGGCCTCTCCTCTCTAACAGTAGTGATAGTGTCTGATGTGGAGGCCTCTCTAACAGTAGTGATAGTGTCTGATGTGGAGCCTCTCCTCTCTAACAGTAGTGATAGTGTCTGATGTGGAGGCCTCTCTCTCTAACAGTAGTGATAGTGTCTGATGTGGAGGCCTCTCCTCTCTAACAGTAGTGATAGTGTCTGATGTGGAGGCCTCTCCTCTCTAACAGTAGTGATAGTGTCTGATGTGGAGGCCTCTCTCTAACAGTAGTGATAGTGTCTGATGTGGAGGCCTCTCTCTCTAACAGTAGTGATAGTGTCTGATGTGGAGGCCTCTCCTCTCTAACAGTAGTGATAGTGTCTGATGTGGAGGCCTCTCTAACAGTAGTGATAGTGTCTGATGTGGGGCCTCTCTCTCTCTAACAGTAGTGATAGTGTCTGATGTGGGCCTCTCCTCTCTAACAGTAGTGATAGTGTCTGATGTGGAGGCCTCTCCTCTCTAACAGTAGTGATAGTGTCTGATGTGGGGCCTCTACTCTCTAACAGTAGTGATAGTGTCTGATGTGGAGGCCTCTCCTCTCTAACAGTAGTGATAGTGTCTGATGTGGAGGCCTCTCCTCTCTAACAGTAGTGATAGTGTCTGATGTGGAGGCCTCTCCTCTCTAACAGTAGTGATAGTGTCTGATGTGGAGGCCTCTCCTCTCTAACAGTAGTGATAGTGTCTGATGTGGAGGCCTCTCCTCTCTAACAGTAGTGATAGTGTCTGATGTGGAGGCCTCTCCTCTCTAACAGTAGTGATAGTGTCTGATGTGGAGGCCTCTCCTCTCTAACAGTAGTGATAGTGTCTGATGTGGAGGCCTCTCCTCTCTAACAGTAGTGATAGTGTCTGATGTGGAGGCCTCTCTAACAGTAGTGATAGTGTCTGATGTGGAGGCCTCTCCTCTCTAACAGTAGTGATAGTGTCTGATGTGGAGACCTCTCCTCTCTAACAGTAGTGATAGTGTCTGATGTGGAGGCCTCTCTAACAGTAGTGATAGTGTCTGATGTGGGGGCCTCTCCTCTCTAACAGTAGTGATAGTGTCTGATGTGGGGCCTCTCCTCTCTAACAGTAGTGATAGTGTCTGATGTGGAGGCCTCTCCTCTCTAACAGTAGTGATAGTGTCTGATGTGGAGGCCTCTCCTCTCTAACAGTAGTGATAGTGTCTGATGTGGAGGCCTCTCTAACAGTAGTGATAGTGTCTGATGTGGGGCCTCTCTCTCTAACAGTAGTGATAGTGTCTGATGTGGAGGCCTCTCTCTCTAACAGTAGTGATAGTGTCTGATGTGGAGGCCTCTCCTCTCTAACAGTAGTGATAGTGTCTGATGTGGAGGCCTCTCCTCTCTAACAGTAGTGATAGTGTCTGATGTGGAGGCCTCTCCTCTCTAACAGTAGTGATAGTGTCTGATGTGGAGGCCTCTCCTCTCTAACAGTAGTGATAGTGTCTGATGTGGAGGCCTCTCCTCTCTAACAGTAGTGATAGTGTCTGATGTGGAGGCCTCTCCTCTCTAACAGTAGTGATAGTGTCTGATGTGGAGGCCTCTCCTCTCTAACAGTAGTGATAGTGTCTGATGTGGAGGCCTCTCCTCTCTAACAGTAGTGATAGTGTCTGATGTGGAGGCCTCTCTAACAGTAGTGATAGTGTCTGATGTGGAGGTCTCTCCTCTCTAACAGTAGTGATAGTGTCTGATGTGGAGGCCTCTCCTCTCTAACAGTAGTGATAGTGTCTGATGTGGAGGCCTCTCTAACAGTAGTGATAGTGTCTGATGTGGAGGCCTCTCCTCTCTAACAGTAGTGATAGTGTCTGATGTGGAGGCCTCTCCTCTCTAACAGTAGTGATAGTGTCTGATGTGGAGGCCTCTCCTCTCTAACAGTAGTGATAGTGTCTGATGTGGAGGCCTCTCTCTCTAACAGTAGTGATAGTGTCTGATGTGGAGGCCTCTCCTCTCTAACAGTAGTGATAGTGTCTGATGTGGAGGCCTCTCTAACAGTAGTGATAGTGTCTGATGTGGAGGCCTCTCCTCTCTAACAGTAGTGATAGTGTCTGATGTGGAGGCCTCTCTAACAGTAGTGATAGTGTCTGATGTGGAGGCCTCTCCTCTCTAACAGTAGTGATAGTGTCTGATGTGGAGGCCTCTCCTCTCTAACAGTAGTGATAGTGTCTGATGTGGAGGCCTCTCTAACAGTAGTGATAGTGTCTGATGTGGAGGCCTCTCCTCTCTAACAGTAGTGATAGTGTCTGATGTGGAGGCCTCTCCTCTCTAACAGTAGTGATAGTGTCTGATGTGGAGGCCTCTCCTCTCTAACAGTAGTGATAGTGTCTGATGTGGGGGCCTCTACTCTCTAACAGTAGTGATAGTGTCTGATGTGGGGCCTCTCCTCTCTAACAGTAGTGATAGTGTCTGATGTGGAGGCCTCTCCTCTCTAACAGTAGTGATAGTGTCTGATGTGGAGGCCTCTACTCTCTAACAGTAGTGATAGTGTCTGATGTGGAGGCCTCTCCTCTCTAACAGTAGTGATAGTGTCTGATGTGGAGGCCTCTCCTCTCTAACAGTAGTGATAGTGTCTGATGTGGAGGCCTCTCTAACAGTAGTGATAGTGTCTGATGTGGGGGCCTCTCCTCTCTAACAGTAGTGATAGTGTCTGATGTGGGGACCTCTCCTCTCTAACAGTAGTGATAGTGTCTGATGTGGAGGCCTCTCCTCTCTAACAGTAGTGATAGTGTCTGATGTGGGGGCCTCTCCTCTCTAACAGTAGTGATAGTGTCTGATGTGGGGGCTTCTCCTCTCTAACAGTAGTGATAGTGTCTGATGTGGAGGCCTCTCTAACAGTAGTGATAGTGTCTGATGTGGGGGCCTCTCCTCTCTAACAGTAGTGATAGTGTCTGATGTGGAGGCCTCTCCTCTCTAACAGTAGTGATAGTGTCTGATGTGGAGGCCTCTCTCTCTAACAGTAGTGATAGTGTCTGATGTGGAGGCCTCTCTCTCTAACAGTAGTGATAGTGTCTGATGTGGAGGCCTCTCCTCTCTAACAGTAGTGATAGTGTCTGATGTGGAGGCCTCTCCTCTCTAACAGTAGTGATAGTGTCTGATGTGGAGGCCTCTCCTCTCTAACAGTAGTGATAGTGTCTGATGTGGAGGCCTCTCCTCTCTAACAGTAGTGATAGTGTCTGATGTGGGGGCCTCTCCTCTCTAACAGTAGTGATAGTGTCTGATGTGGAGGCCTCTCCTCTCTAACAGTAGTGATAGTGTCTGATGTGGAGGCCTCTCCTCTAGTGAACAGTAGTGATAGTGTCTGATGTGGGGCCTCTCCTCTCTAACAGTAGTGATAGTGTCTGATGTGGAGGCCTCTCCTCTCTAACAGTAGTGATAGTGTCTGATGTGGAGGCCTCTCTCTAACAGTAGTGATAGTGTCTGATGTGGGGGCCTCTCCTCTCTAACAGTAGTGATAGTGTCTGATGTGGGGCCTCTCCTCTCTAACAGTAGTGATAGTGTCTGATGTGGAGGCCTCTCCTCTCTAACAGTAGTGATA
Source organism: Oncorhynchus keta (assembly GCF_023373465.1). Classification (NCBI taxonomy): domain Eukaryota; kingdom Metazoa; phylum Chordata; class Actinopteri; order Salmoniformes; family Salmonidae; genus Oncorhynchus; species Oncorhynchus keta. The sequence continues at coordinate 40,831,310 of NC_068428.1, forward strand.
GTGTCTGATGTGGAGGCCTCTCCTCTCTAACAGTAGTGATAGTGTCTGATGTGGGGCCTCTCCTCTCTAACAGTAGTGATAGTGTCTGATGTGGAGGCCTCTCCTCTCTAACAGTAGTGATAGTGTCTGATGTGGAGGCCTCTCTCTCTAACAGTAGTGATAGTGTCTGATGTGGGGCCTCTCCTCTCTAACAGTAGTGATAGTGTCTGATGTGGAGGCCTCTCCTCTCTAACAGTAGTGATAGTGTCTGATGTGGAGGCCTCTCCTCTCTAACAGTAGTGATAGTGTCTGATGTGGAGGCCTCTCCTCTCTAACAGTAGTGATAGTGTCTGATGTGGAGGCCTCTCCTCTCTAACAGTAGTGATAGTGTCTGATGTGGAGGCCTCTCCTCTCTAACAGTAGTGATAGTGTCTGATGTGGAGGCCTCTCCTCTCTAACAGTAGTGATAGTGTCTGATGTGGAGGCCTCTCCTCTCTAACAGTAGTGATAGTGTCTGATGTGGAGGCCTCTCCTCTCTAACAGTAGTGATAGTGTCTGATGTGGAGGCCTCTCCTCTCTAACAGTAGTGATAGTGTCTGATGTGGAGGCCTCTCCTCTCTAACAGTAGTGATAGTGTCTGATGTGGAGGCCTCTCTCTCTAACAGTAGTGATAGTGTCTGATGTGGAGGCCTCTCCTCTCTAACAGTAGTGATAGTGTCTGATGTGGAGGCCTCTCCTCTCTAACAGTAGTGATAGTGTCTGATGTGGGGGCCTCTCCTCTCTAACAGTAGTGATAGTGTCTGATGTGGAGGCCTCTCCTCTCTAACAGTAGTGATAGTGTCTGATGTGGAGGCCTCTCCTCTCTAACAGTAGTGATAGTGTCTGATGTGGGGCCTCTCCTCTCTAACAGTAGTGATAGTGTCTGATGTGGAGGCCTCTCCTCTCTAACAGTAGTGATAGTGTCTGATGTGGAGGCCTCTCCTCTCTAACAGTAGTGATAGTGTCTGATGTGGAGGCCTCTCCTCTCTAACAGTAGTGATAGTGTCTGATGTGGAGGCCTCTCTCTCTAACAGTAGTGATAGTGTCTGATGTGGAGGCCTCTCTAGTGATAGTGTCTCCTCTAACAGTAGTGATAGTGTCTGATGTGGAGGCCTCTCCTCTCTAACAGTAGTGATAGTGTCTGATGTGGAGGCCTCTCTCTCTAACAGTAGTGATAGTGTCTGATGTGGGGCCTCTCCTCTCTAACAGTAGTGATAGTGTCTGATGTGGAGGCCTCTCCTCTCTAACAGTAGTGATAGTGTCTGATGTGGAGGCCTCTCCTCTCTAACAGTAGTGATAGTGTCTGATGTGGAGGCCTCTCCTCTCTAACAGTAGTGATAGTGTCTGATGTGGGGCCTCTCCTCTCTAACAGTAGTGATAGTGTCTGATGTGGAGGCCTCTCCTCTCTAACAGTAGTGATAGTGTCTGATGTGGAGGCCTCTCCTCTCTAACAGTAGTGATAGTGTCTGATGTGGAGGCCTCTCCTCTCTAACAGTAGTGATAGTGTCTGATGTGGAGGCCTCTCCTCTCTAACAGTAGTGATAGTGTCTGATGTGGAGGCCTCTCCTCTCTAACAGTAGTGATAGTGTCTGATGTGGAGGCCTCTCCTCTCTAACAGTAGTGATAGTGTCTGATGTGGAGGCCTCTCCTCTCTAACAGTAGTGATAGTGTCTGATGTGGAGGCCTCTCCTCTCTAACAGTAGTGATAGTGTCTGATGTGGGGGCCTCTCTAACAGTAGTGATAGTGTCTGATGTGGGGGCCTCTACTCTCTAACAGTAGTGATAGTGTCTGATGTGGAGGCCTCTCCTCTCTAACAGTAGTGATAGTGTCTGATGTGGAGGCCTCTACTCTCTAACAGTAGTGATAGTGTCTGATGTGGGGCCTCTCTAACAGTAGTGATAGTGTCTGATGTGAGGCCTCTCCTCTCTAACAGTAGTGATAGTGTCTGATGTGGAGGCCTCTCTCTCTAACAGTAGTGATAGTGTCTGATGTGGGGCCTCTACTCTCTAACAGTAGTGATAGTGTCTGATGTGGAGGCCTCTCCTCTCTAACAGTAGTGATAGTGTCTGATGTGGAGGCCTCTCCTCTCTAACAGTAGTGATAGTGTCTGATGTGGAGGCCTCTCTCTCTAACAGTAGTGATAGTGTCTGATGTGGAGGCCTCTCCTCTCTAACAGTAGTGATAGTGTCTGATGTGGAGGCCTCTCCTCTCTAACAGTAGTGATAGTGTCTGATGTGGAGGCCTCTCTCTCTAACAGTAGTGATAGTGTCTGATGTGGGGCCTCTCCTCTCTAACAGTAGTGATAGTGTCTGATGTGGAGGCCTCTCCTCTCTAACAGTAGTGATAGTGTCTGATGTGGAGGCCTCTCTCTCTAACAGTAGTGATAGTGTCTGATGTGGGGCCTCTCCTCTCTAACAGTAGTGATAGTGTCTGATGTGGGGGCCTCTCCTCTCTAACAGTAGTGATAGTGTCTGATGTGGAGGCCTCTCCTCTCTAACAGTAGTGATAGTGTCTGATGTGGAGGCCTCTCCTCTCTAACAGTAGTGATAGTGTCTGATGTGGAGGCCTCTCCTCTCTAACAGTAGTGATAGTGTCTGATGTGGAGGCCTCTCTCTCTAACAGTAGTGATAGTGTCTGATGTGGGGCCTCTCTAACAGTAGTGATAGTGTCTGATGTGGGGCCTCTCCTCTCTAACAGTAGTGATAGTGTCTGATGTGGGCCTCTCCTCTCTAACAGTAGTGATAGTGTCTGATGTGGAGGCCTCTCCTCTCTAACAGTAGTGATAGTGTCTGATGTGGAGGCCTCTCCTCTCTAACAGTAGTGATAGTGTCTGATGTGGAGGCCTCTCCTCTCTAACAGTAGTGATAGTGTCTGATGTGGGGCCTCTCTCTAACAGTAGTGATAGTGTCTGATGTGGGGCCTCTCCTCTCTAACAGTAGTGATAGTGTCTGATGTGGAGGCCTCTCTCTCTAACAGTAGTGATAGTGTCTGATGTGGAGGCCTCTCCTCTCTAACAGTAGTGATAGTGTCTGATGTGGGGGCCTCTCTCTCTAACAGTAGTGATAGTGTCTGATGTGGGGCCTCTCCTCTCTAACAGTAGTGATAGTGTCTGATGTGGAGGCCTCTCCTCTCTAACAGTAGTGATAGTGTCTGATGTGGAGGCCTCTCCTCTCTAACAGTAGTGATAGTGTCTGATGTGGAGGCCTCTCCTCTCTAACAGTAGTGATAGTGTCTGATGTGGAGGCCTCTCCTCTCTAACAGTAGTGATAGTGTCTGATGTGGAGGCCTCTCCTCTCTAACAGTAGTGATAGTGTCTGATGTGGAGGCCTCTCCTCTCTAACAGTAGTGATAGTGTCTGATGTGGAGGCCTCTCCTCTCTAACAGTAGTGATAGTGTCTGATGTGGAGGCCTCTCCTCTCTAACAGTAGTGATAGTGTCTGATGTGGAGGCCTCTCCTCTCTAACAGTAGTGATAGTGTCTGATGTGGAGGCCTCTCTAACAGTAGTGATAGTGTCTGATGTGGAGGCCTCTCCTCTCTAACAGTAGTGATAGTGTCTGATGTGGGGCCTCTCCTCTCTAACAGTAGTGATAGTGTCTGATGTGGAGGCCTCTCCTCTCTAACAGTAGTGATAGTGTCTGATGTGGAGGCCTCTCCTCTCTAACAGTAGTGATAGTGTCTGATGTGGGGGCCTCTCCTCTCTAACAGTAGTGATAGTGTCTGATGTGGAGGCCTCTCCTCTCTAACAGTAGTGATAGTGTCTGATGTGGAGGCCTCTCCTCTCTAACAGTAGTGATAGTGTCTGATGTGGGGGCCTCTCCTCTCTAACAGTAGTGATAGTGTCTGATGTGGAGGCCTCTCCTCTCTAACAGTAGTGATAGTGTCTGATGTGGAGGCCTCTCCTCTCTAACAGTAGTGATAGTGTCTGATGTGGAGGCCTCTCCTCTCTAACAGTAGTGATAGTGTCTGATGTGGAGGCCTCTCCTCTCTAACAGTAGTGATAGTGTCTGATGTGGAGGCCTCTCCTCTCTAACAGTAGTGATAGTGTCTGATGTGGAGGCCTCTCCTCTCTAACAGTAGTGATAGTGTCTGATGTGGGGGCCTCTCCTCTCTAACAGTAGTGATAGTGTCTGATGTGGAGGCCTCTCCTCTCTAACAGTAGTGATAGTGTCTGATGTGGAGGCCTCTCCTCTCTAACAGTAGTGATAGTGTCTGATGTGGGGGCCTCTCCTCTCTAACAGTAGTGATAGTGTCTGATGTGGAGGCCTCTCCTCTCTAACAGTAGTGATAGTGTCTGATGTGGAGGCCTCTCCTCTCTAACAGTAGTGATAGTGTCTGATGTGGAGGCCTCTCCTCTCTAACAGTAGTGATAGTGTCTGATGTGGAGGCCTCTCCTCTCTAACAGTAGTGATAGTGTCTGATGTGGAGGCCTCTCCTCTCTAACAGTAGTGATAGTGTCTGATGTGGAGGCCTCTCCTCTCTAACAGTAGTGATAGTGTCTGATGTGGAGGCCTCTCCTCTCTAACAGTAGTGATAGTGTCTGATGTGGAGGCCTCTCCTCTCTAACAGTAGTGATAGTGTCTGATGTGGAGGCCTCTCCTCTCTAACAGTAGTGATAGTGTCTGATGTGGAGGCCTCTCCTCTCTAACAGTAGTGATAGTGTCTGATGTGGAGGCCTCTCCTCTCTAACAGTAGTGATAGTGTCTGATGTGGAGGCCTCTCTCTCTAACAGTAGTGATAGTGTCTGATGTGGAGGCCTCTCCTCTCTAACAGTAGTGATAGTGTCTGATGTGGAGGCCTCTCCTCTCTAACAGTAGTGATAGTGTCTGATGTGGAGGCCTCTCTCTAACAGTAGTGATAGTGTCTGATGTGGAGGCCTCTCCTCTCTAACAGTAGTGATAGTGTCTGATGTGGAGGCCTCTCCTCTCTAACAGTACTGATAGTGTCTGATGTGGAGGCCTCTCTAACAGTAGTGATAGTGTCTGATGTGGGGGCCTCTACTCTCTAACAGTAGTGATAGTGTCTGATGTGGAGGCCTCTCCTCTCTAACAGTAGTGATAGTGTCTGATGTGGAGGCCTCTCCTCTCTAACAGTAGTGATAGTGTCTGATGTGGGGGCCTCTCCTCTCTAACAGTAGTGATAGTGTCTGATGTGGAGGCCTCTCCTCTCTAACAGTAGTGATAGTGTCTGATGTGGAGGCCTCTCCTCTCTAACAGTAGTGATAGTGTCTGATGTGGGGGCCTCTCCTCTCTAACAGTAGTGATAGTGTCTGATGTGGGGGCCTCTCCTCTCTAACAGTAGTGATAGTGTCTGATGTGGAGGCCTCTCCTCTCTAACAGTAGTGATAGTGTCTGATGTGGAGGCCTCTCCTCTCTAACAGTAGTGATAGTGTCTGATGTGGGGGCCTCTCCTCTCTAACAGTAGTGATAGTGTCTGATGTGGAGGCCTCTCCTCTCTAACAGTAGTGATAGTGTCTGATGTGGGGGCCTCTCTAACAGTAGTGATAGTGTCTGATGTGGGGGCCTCTACTCTCTAACAGTAGTGATAGTGTCTGATGTGGAGGCCTCTCCTCTCTAACAGTACTGATAGTGTCTGATGTGGAGGCCTCTCTAACAGTAGTGATAGTGTCTGATGTGGGGGCCTCTACTCTCTAACAGTAGTGATAGTGTCTGATGTGGAGGCCTCTCCTCTCTAACAGTAGTGATAGTGTCTGATGTGGAGGCCTCTCCTCTCTAACAGTAGTGATAGTGTCTGATGTGGAGGCCTCTCCTCTCTAACAGTAGTGATAGTGTCTGATGTGGAGGCCTCTCCTCTCTAACAGTAGTGATAGTGTCTGATGTGGAGGCCTCTCTAACAGTAGTGATAGTGTCTGATGTGGAGGCCTCTCTAACAGTAGTGATAGTGTCTGATGTGGAGGCCTCTCTAACAGTAGTGATAGTGTCTGATGTGGAGGCCTCTCCTCTCTAACAGTACTGATAGTGTCTGATGTGGAGACCTCTCTAACAGTAGTGATAGTGTCTGATGTGGGGGCCTCTACTCTCTAACAGTAGTGATAGTGTCTGATGTGGAGGCCTCTCCTCTCTAACAGTAGTGATAGTGTCTGATGTGGAGGCCTCTCTCTAACTCTCTAACAGTAGTGATAGTGTCTGATGTGGGGCCTCTCCTCTCTAACAGTAGTGATAGTGTCTGATGTGGAGGCCTCTCCTCTCTAACAGTAGTGATAGTGTCTGATGTGGAGGCCTCTCCTCTCTAACAGTAGTGATAGTGTCTGATGTGGGGCCTCTCCTCTCTAACAGTAGTGATAGTGTCTGATGTGGGGCCTCTCCTCTCTAACAGTAGTGATAGTGTCTGATGTGGAGGCCTCTCCTCTCTAACAGTAGTGATAGTGTCTGATGTGGAGGCCTCTCCTCTCTAACAGTAGTGATAGTGTCTGATGTGGGGGCCTCTCCTCTCTAACAGTAGTGATAGTGTCTGATGTGGAGGCCTCTCCTCTCTAACAGTAGTGATAGTGTCTGATGTGGAGGCCTCTCTAACAGTAGTGATAGTGTCTGATGTGGGGGCCTCTCCTCTCTAACAGTAGTGATAGTGTCTGATGTGGAGGCCTCTCCTCTCTAACAGTAGTGATAGTGTCTGATGTGGAGGCCTCTCTAACAGTAGTGATAGTGTCTGATGTGGGGGCCTCTACTCTCTAACAGTAGTGATAGTGTCTGATGTGGAGGCCTCTCCTCTCTAACAGTAGTGATAGTGTCTGATGTGGAGGCCTCTCCTCTCTAACAGTAGTGATAGTGTCTGATGTGGGGCCTCTCTCTCTAACAGTAGTGATAGTGTCTGATGTGGAGGCCTCTCCTCTCTAACAGTAGTGATAGTGTCTGATGTGGAGGCCTCTCTCTCTAACAGTAGTGATAGTGTCTGATGTGGAGGCCTCTCTCTCTAACAGTAGTGATAGTGTCTGATGTGGAGGCCTCTCTCTCTAACAGTAGTGATAGTGTCTGATGTGGAGGCCTCTCTCTCTAACAGTAGTGATAGTGTCTGATGTGGAGGCCTCTCCTCTCTAACAGTAGTGATAGTGTCTGATGTGGAGGCCTCTCCTCTCTAACAGTAGTGATAGTGTCTGATGTGGGGGCCTCTCCTCTCTAACAGTAGTGATAGTGTCTGATGTGGAGGCCTCTCCTCTCTAACAGTAGTGATAGTGTCTGATGTGGAGGCCTCTCTCTCTAACAGTAGTGATAGTGTCTGATGTGGGGCCTCAGTAGTGATAGTGTCTGATGTGGAGGCTCTCCTCTCAGTAGTGATAGTGTCTGATGTGGAGGCCTCTCCTCTCTAACAGTAGTGATAGTGTCTGATGTGGGGGCCTCTCCTCTCTAACAGTAGTGATAGTGTCTGATGTGGGGCCTCTCCTCTCTAACAGTAGTGATAGTGTCTGATGTGGAGGCCTCTCCTCTCTAACAGTAGTGATAGTGTCTGATGTGGAGGCCTCTCCTCTCTAACAGTAGTGATAGTGTCTGATGTGGGGGCCTCTCCTCTCTAACAGTAGTGATAGTGTCTGATGTGGAGGCCTCTCCTCTCTAACAGTAGTGATAGTGTCTGATGTGGGGGCCTCTCTCTCTAACAGTAGTGATAGTGTCTGATGTGGGGCCTCTCTCTCTAACAGTAGTGATAGTGTCTGATGTGGAGGCCTCTCCTCTCTAACAGTAGTGATAGTGTCTGATGTGGAGGCCTCTCTAACAGTAGTGATAGTGTCTGATGTGGGGCCTCTCTCTCTAACAGTAGTGATAGTGTCTGATGTGGAGGCCTCTCCTCTCTAACAGTAGTGATAGTGTCTGATGTGGAGGCCTCTCCTCTCTAACAGTAGTGATAGTGTCTGATGTGGAGGCCTCTCTCTCTAACAGTAGTGATAGTGTCTGATGTGGGGGCCTCTCCTCTCTAACAGTAGTGATAGTGTCTGATGTGGAGGCCTCTCCTCTCTAACAGTAGTGATAGTGTCTGATGTGGAGGCCTCTCTAACAGTAGTGATAGTGTCTGATGTGGGGCCTCTCCTCTCTAACAGTAGTGATAGTGTCTGATGTGGAGGCCTCTCCTCTCTAACAGTAGTGATAGTGTCTGATGTGGAGGCCTCTCTCTCTAACAGTAGTGATAGTGTCTGATGTGGAGGCCTCTCTCTCTAACAGTAGTGATAGTGTCTGATGTGGAGGCCTCTCCTCTCTAACAGTAGTGATAGTGTCTGATGTGGAGGCCTCTCCTCTCTAACAGTAGTGATAGTGTCTGATGTGGAGGCCTCTCCTCTCTAACAGTAGTGATAGTGTCTGATGTGGGGCCTCTCCTCTCTAACAGTAGTGATAGTGTCTGATGTGGAGGCCTCTCCTCTCTAACAGTAGTGATAGTGTCTGATGTGGAGGCCTCTCTAACAGTAGTGATAGTGTCTGAAGTGGAGGCCTCTCTAACAGTAGTGATAGTGTCTGATGTGGAGGCCTCTCTAACAGTAGTGATAGTGTCTGATGTGGAGGCCTCTCTCTCTAACAGTAGTGATAGTGTCTGATGTGGGGCCTCTCCTCTCTAACAGTAGTGATAGTGTCTGATGTGGGGCCTCTCTCTCTAACAGTAGTGATAGTGTCTGATGTGGAGGCCTCTCCTCTCTAACAGTAGTGATAGTGTCTGATGTGGGGGCCTCTACTCTCTAACAGTAGTGATAGTGTCTGATGTGGAGGCCTCTCCTCTCTAACAGTAGTGATAGTGTCTGATGTGGGGGCCTCTCCTCTCTAACAGTAGTGATAGTGTCTGATGTGGAGGCCTCTCTCTCTAACAGTAGTGATAGTGTCTGATGTGGAGGCCTCTCCTCTCTAACAGTAGTGATAGTGTCTGATGTGGAGGCCTCTCCTCTCTAACAGTAGTGATAGTGTCTGATGTGGAGGCCTCTCCTCTCTAACAGTAGTGATAGTGTCTGATGTGGGGGCCTCTACTCTCTAACAGTAGTGATAGTGTCTGATGTGGGGGCCTCTCCTCTCTAACAGTAGTGATAGTGTCTGATGTGGAGGCCTCTCCTCTCTAACAGTACTGATAGTGTCTGATGTGGAGACCTCTCTAACAGTAGTGATAGTGTCTGATGTGGGGGCCTCTACTCTCTAACAGTAGTGATAGTGTCTGATGTGGAGGCCTCTCCTCTCTAACAGTAGTGATAGTGTCTGATGTGGAGGCCTCTCCTCTCTAACAGTAGTGATAGTGTCTGATGTGGGGGCCTCTACTCTCTAACAGTAGTGATAGTGTCTGATGTGGAGGCCTCTCCTCTCTAACAGTAGTGATAGTGTCTGATGTGGAGGCCTCTCCTCTCTAACAGTAGTGATAGTGTCTGATGTGGAGGCCTCTCCTCTCTAACAGTAGTGATAGTGTCTGATGTGGAGGCCTCTCCTCTCTAACAGTAGTGATAGTGTCTGATGTGGAGGCCTCTCCTCTCTAACAGTAGTGATAGTGTCTGATGTGGAGGCCTCTCTAACAGTAGTGATAGTGTCTGATGTGGAGGCCTCTCTCTCTAACAGTAGTGATAGTGTCTGATGTGGAGGCCTCTCTCTCTAACAGTAGTGATAGTGTCTGATGTGGAGGCCTCTCTCTCTAACAGTAGTGATAGTGTCTGATGTGGGGCCTCTCCTCTCTAACAGTAGTGATAGTGTCTGATGTGGAGGCCTCTCTCTCTAACAGTAGTGATAGTGTCTGATGTGGAGGCCTCTCCTCTCTAACAGTAGTGATAGTGTCTGATGTGGGGCCTCTACTCTAACAGTAGTGATAGTGTCTGATGTGGAGGCCTCTCCTCTCTAACAGTAGTGATAGTGTCTGATGTGGAGGCCTCTCCTCTCTAACAGTAGTGATAGTGTCTGATGTGGAGGCCTCTCCTCTCTAACAGTAGTGATAGTGTCTGATGTGGGGCCTCTACTCTCTAACAGTAGTGATAGTGTCTGATGTGGGGCCTCTCCTCTCTAACAGTAGTGATAGTGTCTGATGTGGAGGCCTCTCCTCTCTAACAGTAGTGATAGTGTCTGATGTGGAGGCCTCTCTAACAGTAGTGATAGTGTCTGATGTGGGGCCTCTCTCTCTAACAGTAGTGATAGTGTCTGATGTGGAGGCCTCTCCTCTCTAACAGTAGTGATAGTGTCTGATGTGGAGGCCTCTCTCTCTAACAGTAGTGATAGTGTCTGATGTGGAGGCTAACAGTAGTGATAGTGTCTGATGTGGGGCCTCTACTCTCTAACAGTAGTGATAGTGTCTGATGTGGAGGCCTCTCCTCTCTAACAGTAGTGATAGTGTCTGATGTGGAGGCCTCTCCTCTCTAACAGTAGTGATAGTGTCTGATGTGGAGGCCTCTCCTCTCTAACAGTAGTGATAGTGTCTGATGTGGGGGCCTCTCCTCTCTAACAGTAGTGATAGTGTCTGATGTGGAGGCCTCTCCTCTCTAACAGTAGTGATAGTGTCTGATGTGGAGGCCTCTCTAACAGTAGTGATAGTGTCTGATGTGGAGGCCTCTCTAACAGTAGTGATAGTGTCTGATGTGGAGGCCTCTCTAACAGTAGTGATAGTGTCTGATGTGGAGGCCTCTCTAACAGTAGTGATAGTGTCTGATGTGGGGGCCTCTCCTCTCTAACAGTAGTGATAGTGTCTGATGTGGAGGCCTCTCTAACAGTAGTGATAGTGTCTGATGTGGAGGCTTCTCCTCTCTAACAGTAGTGATAGTGTCTGATGTGGGGCCTCTACTCTCTAACAGTAGTGATAGTGTCTGATGTGGAGGCCTCTCCTCTCTAACAGTAGTGATAGTGTCTGATGTGTGTCTGAGGCCTCTCCTCTCTAACAGTAGTGATAGTGTCTGATGTGGGGGCCTCTCCTCTCTAACAGTAGTGATAGTGTCTGATGTGGAGGCCTCTCCTCTCTAACAGTAGTGATAGTGTCTGATGTGGAGGCCTCTCCTCTCTAACAGTAGTGATAGTGTCTGATGTGGAGGCCTCTCCTCTCTAACAGTAGTGATAGTGTCTGATGTGGAGGCCTCTCCTCTCTAACAGTAGTGATAGTGTCTGATGTGGAGGCCTCTCTCTCTAACAGTAGTGATAGTGTCTGATGTGGAGGCCTCTCTCTCTAACAGTAGTGATAGTGTCTGATGTGGAGGCCTCTCTAACAGTAGTGATAGTGTCTGATGTGGAGGCCTCTCCTCTCTAACAGTAGTGATAGTGTCTGATGTGGGGCCTCTCCTCTCTAACAGTAGTGATAGTGTCTGATGTGGAGGCCTCTCTCTCTAACAGTAGTGATAGTGTCTGATGTGGAGGCCTCTCCTCTCTAACAGTAGTGATAGTGTCTGATGTGGAGGCCTCTCCTCTCTAACAGTAGTGATAGTGTCTGATGTGGAGGCCTCTCCCTCTCTAACAGTAGTGATAGTGTCTGATGTGGGGGCCTCTACTCTCTAACAGTAGTGATAGTGTCTGATGTGGAGGCCTCTCCTCTCTAACAGTAGTGATAGTGTCTGATGTGGAGGCCTCTCCTCTCTAACAGTAGTGATAGTGTCTGATGTGGAGGCCTCTCCTCTCTAACAGTAGTGATAGTGTCTGATGTGGAGGCCTCTCCTCTCTAACAGTAGTGATAGTGTCTGATGTGGGGGCCTCTCCTCTCTAACAGTAGTGATAGTGTCTGATGTGGAGGCCTCTCCTCTCTAACAGTAGTGATAGTGTCTGATGTGGAGGCCTCTCTAACAGTAGTGATAGTGTCTCTCTAACAGTAGTGATAGTGTCTGATGTGGAGGCCTCTCCTCTCTAACAGTAGTGATAGTGTCTGATGTGGAGGCCTCTCTAACAGTAGTGATAGTGTCTGATGTGGTCTGATGTGGGCCTCTCCTCTCTAACAGTAGTGATAGTGTCTGATGTGGAGGCCTCTCTAACAGTAGTGATAGTGTCTGATGTGGAGGCCTCTCCTCTCTAACAGTAGTGATAGTGTCTGATGTGGAGGCCTCTCCTCTCTAACAGTAGTGATAGTGTCTGATGTGGAGGCCTCTACTCTCTAACAGTAGTGATAGTGTCTGATGTGGAGGCCTCTACTCTCTAACAGTAGTGATAGTGTCTGATGTGGAGGCCTCTCCTCTCTAACAGTAGTGATAGTGTCTGATGTGGAGGCCTCTCCTCTCTAACAGTAGTGATAGTGTCTGATGTGGAGGCCTCTCCTCTCTAACAGTAGTGATAGTGTCTGATGTGGAGGCCTCTCCTCTCTAACAGTAGTGATAGTGTCTGATGTGGAGGCCTCTCCAGTCTCTAACAGTAGTGATAGTGTCTGATGTGGAGGCCTCTCCTCTCTAACAGTAGTGATAGTGTCTGATGTGGAGGCCTCTCCTCTCTAACAGTAGTGATAGTGTCTGATGTGGAGGCCTCTCCTCTCTAACAGTAGTGATAGTGTCTGATGTGGGGCCTCTCTCTCTAACAGTAGTGATAGTGTCTGATGTGGAGGCCTCTCCTCTCTAACAGTAGTGATAGTGTCTGATGTGGAGGCCTCTCCTCTCTAACAGTAGTGATAGTGTCTGATGTGGAGGCCTCTCCTCTCTAACAGTAGTGATAGTGTCTGATGTGGAGGCCTCTCCTCTCTAACAGTAGTGATAGTGTCTGATGTGGAGGCCTCTCCTCTCTAACAGTAGTGATAGTGTCTGATGTGTAGTGATAGGCCTCTCTGGAGGCCTCTCCTCTCTACAGTAGTGATAGTGTCTGATGTGGAGGCCTCTCCTCTCTAACAGTAGTGATAGTGTCTGATGTGGAGGCCTCTCTCTCTAACAGTAGTGATAGTGTCTGATGTGGAGGCCTCTCCTCTCTAACAGTAGTGATAGTGTCTGATGTGGAGGCCTCTCCTCTCAGTAGTGACAGTAGTGATAGTGTCTGATGTGGAGGCCTCTCTCTCTAACAGTAGTGATAGTGTCTGATGTGGAGGCCTCTCCTCTCTAACAGTAGTGATAGTGTCTGATGTGGAGGCCTCTCTAACAGTAGTGATAGTGTCTGATGTGGAGGCCTCTCTAACAGTAGTGATAGTGTCTGATGTGGAGGCCTCTCCTCTCTAACAGTAGTGATAGTGTCTGATGTGTAGTGAGTGCCTCTCCTCTCTAACAGTAGTGATAGTGTCTGATGTGGAGGCCTCTCCTCTCTAACAGTAGTGATAGTGTCTGATGTGGGGCCTCTCCTCTCTAACAGTAGTGATAGTGTCTGATGTGGAGGCCTCTCCTCTCTAACAGTAGTGATAGTGTCTGATGTGGGGCCTCTCCTCTCTAACAGTAGTGATAGTGTCTGATGTGGAGGCCTCTCCTCTCTAACAGTAGTGATAGTGTCTGATGTGGAGGCCTCTCCTCTCTAACAGTAGTGATAGTGTCTGATGTGGAGGCCTCTCCTCTCTAACAGTAGTGATAGTGTCTGATGTGGAGGCCTCTCCTCTCTAACAGTAGTGATAGTGTCTGATGTGGGGGCCTCTCCTCTCTAACAGTAGTGATAGTGTCTGATGTGGAGGCCTCTCCTCTCTAACAGTAGTGATAGTGTCTGATGTGTCTGATGTAGTGATAGTGTCTGATGTGGAGGCCTCTCCTCTCTAACAGTAGTGATAGTGTCTGATGTGGAGGCCTCTCCTCTCTAACAGTAGTGATAGTGTCTGATGTGGAGGCCTCTCTCTCTAACAGTAGTGATAGTGTCTGATGTGGAGGCCTCTCTCTCTAACAGTAGTGATAGTGTCTGATGTGGAGGCCTCTCCTCTCTAACAGTAGTGATAGTGTCTGATGTGGGGGCCTCTCCTCTCTAACAGTAGTGATAGTGTCTGATGTGGAGGCCTCTCCTCTCTAACAGTAGTGATAGTGTCTGATGTGGAGGCCTCTCCTCTCTAACAGTAGTGATAGTGTCTGATGTGGAGGCCTCTCCTCTCTAACAGTAGTGATAGTGTCTGATGTGGAGGCCTCTCCTAGTCTAACAGTAGTGATAGTGTCTGATGTGGAGGCCTCTCCTCTCTAACAGTAGTGATAGTGTCTGATGTGGAGGCCTCTCCTCTCTAACAGTAGTGATAGTGTCTGATGTGGAGGCCTCTCCTCTCTAACAGTAGTGATAGTGTCTGATGTGGAGGCCTCTCTCTCTAACAGTAGTGATAGTGTCTGATGTGGAGGCCTCTCCTCTCTAACAGTAGTGATAGTGTCTGATGTGGGGGGCCTCTCCTCTCTAACAGTAGTAATAGTGTCTGATGTGGAGGCCTCTACTCTCTAACAGTAGTGATAGTGTCTGATGTGGAGGCCTCTACTCTCTAACAGTAGTAATAGTGTCTGATGTGGAGGCCTCTCCTCTCTAACCGTAGTGATAGTGTCTGATGTGGAGGCCTCTCCTCTCTAACAGTAGTGATAGTGTCTGATGTGGAGGCCTCTCTAACAGTAGTGATAGTGTCTGATGGGGAGTACAGTTCCAGCCGTGTTAGGGAATGGGGAGTACAGTACCAGCTGTGTTAGGGGATGGGAGTACAGTAACAGCTGTGTTAGGGGATGGGTGTACAGTAACAGCTGTGTTAGGGGATGGGGAGTACATTACCAGCTGTGTTAGGGGATGGGAGTACAGTACCAGCTGTGTTGGGGGATGGGAGTACAGTACCAGCTGTGTTAGGGGATGGGGAGTACAGTACCAGCTGTGTTAGGGGATAGGGAGTACAGTACCAGCTGTGTTAGGGGATGGGAGTACAGTACCAGCTGTGTTGGGGGATGGGAGTACAGTACCAGCTGTGTTAGGGGATGGGAGTTCATTACAAGCTGTGTTAGGGGATGGGGAGTACAGTACCAGCTGTGTTAGGGGATGGGAGTACAGTACCAGCTGTGTTAGGGGATGGGAGTACAGTAACAGCTGTGTTAGGGGATGGGGAGTACAGTACCAGCTGTGTTAGGGGATGGGATTACAGTACCAGCTGTGTTAGGGGATGGGAGTACAGTAACAGCTGTGTTAGGGGATGGGGAGTACAGTACCAGCTGTGTTAGGGGATGGGTGTACAGTACCAGCTGTATTAGGGGATGGGGAGTACAGTACCAGCTGTATTAGGGGATGAGAGTACAGTACTAGCTGTATTAGGGGGTGGGGAGTACCCTACCAGCTGTATTAGGGGATTGGAGTATAGTACCAGCTGTATTAGGGGGTGGGGAGTAGAGGAGTACAGTATCAGCTGTATTAGGGGGTGGGGAGTACAGTACCAGCTGTGTTAGGGGATGGGAGTACAGTACCAGGTGTATTAGGGGATGGGGAGTACAGTACTAGCTGTATTAGGGGGTGGGGAGTAGAGGAGTACAGTATCAGCTGTATTAGGGGGTGGGGAGTACAGTACCAGCTGTATTAGGGGATGGGGAGTAGAGGAGTTCAGTACCAGCTGTATTACGGGATGGGGAGTACAGTACCAGCTGTGTTAGGGGATGGGGAGTAGAGGAGTTCAGTACCAGCTGTATTAGGGGATGGGGAGTACAGTACCAGCTGTATTAGGGGATGGGGAGTAGAGGAGTTCAGTACCAGCTGTATTACGGGATGGGGAGTACAGTACCAGCTGTGTTAGGGGATGGGAGTAAGGGAGTACAGTACCAGCTGTGTTAAGGGGTGGGGAGTTCAGTACAAGCTGTGTTAGGGGATGGGGAGTAGGGGAGTACAGTACCAGCTGTGTTAGGGTGTGGGGAGTTCAGTACAAGCTGTGTTAGGGGATGGGGAGTAGGGGAGTACAGTACCAGCTGTGTTAGGGGATTGGAGTAGTAGTACAAGCTGTGTTAGGATATGGGGAGTACAGGAGTAGCTGTATTAGGGGATGGGGAGTACAGTACCAGCTGTGTTAGGGGATGGGGAGGCCAGGAGTAGCAACAGAATAGAGTAGGGTAGTGTACGCTACAGATCATCTGGAATTTGACAACCCCAGAGGGAAATATATTTATCTTTTCTGCACGTTCTTTTCCTTTTTTCCCTTCACAAGAGCAGGTAGCTGCAAATATACAGCTGCAAAAGAAGGATAAAAAATAAGTTAATTAAAATAAAACATTCCTCACATATCTTGGTGTTGAGAAGGAGAGGAGGGGTGGTGTGTCCTTAGCCAGTCAGTCAGTCAGCCCGGTAGGACATGTACCTTCTTATATAAACTGGCAGCTGGGACCCACTAAGCATGTACGCCATGCACGGGTACTTCAGTATCAGGTGCTGCAGGTTACCAACTTCACCTGCACCTACTGGAGATGGGCAATAACAAAGCTGTGGCTGAAACAACATGTCTGTTTATTTTACCTGTTGAAATAATGACATACTGTAAATCAAGATTAGAATCAGCGAAGGCGGGTTTAGACACTGTTAGTACAAAGACAACTCTGTATGATTCTAACGCTCTAAAGTTCTTGGGAACCCTACCTCAGGCGACAGACAGCATTATGATGTCACTCTACAACCGGTCCACTCCGCCCAGTGTAGCTTCTATAAACTCTAGTAGTACTATCAACTGTAGCAAGGGTTCAGACCATGGTTTAAGTGGTCCACAGATCTCAGAGCAACCAACACAGACTAGTGACATGTTGTTTCACTTCTCAATCGTGGATAGATGGCAGTGTGCGCGGAAAACTGAAAGAGCGAAGCACTGCATTTAACCACCTCCAGTCTGTTGTCTCCACTTGCTTCAAGATGTCCACCACTGTTCCTGTACCTAAGAAAGCGAAGGAAACTGAATTAAATGGCAATTTCCCTGTCGCGCTCACTTCTGTCATCATGGAGTGCTTTGAGTGGCTAGATAGGATCATATCACCTCCACCTTAGCTGACACCCCAAACCCACTACCATTTGCATACCCCCCAAACAGATCCATCCTCTATTCCATCTGGACAAGAGGAATATTTGTATGAAATACATTTAAAAAATGATGTAACCTGTATTTCACTTAGCAAGTCAGTTAAGAACAAATTCTTATTTACAATGACGGCCTACCCCGGCAAATCCCGGACGACGATGGGACTATTGTGAGTCGCCCTATGTAACTCCCAATCACGGTCGGTTGTGATACAGCCTGGATGAATACCTATGTAAGAAAGCTGTTCATTGACTACAGCTCAACCTTCAACACCGTCGAGCTCCCCAAGCTCATCACTAAGCTCGGGGCCCTGAGTCTGAACTCCGTCCTGTGCAACTGGGTCCTAGACTTCCTGAGGGGCCGACCCCAGGTGGTGAAGGTAGGCAACAACACCTCCGCCACGCTGATCCTCAACATGGGGGCCCTGGGTCTGAACTCCGTCCTGTGCAACTGGGTCCTAGACTTCCTGAGGGGCCGACCCCAGGTGGTGAAGGTAGGCAACAACACCTCCGCCACGCTGATCCTCAACATGGGGGCCCCACAAGGGTGCATGCTCAGTCCCGTCCTGTTCTCCCTGTTCAACCATGACTGCGTGGCCATGCACGTCTCCAACTCAATCATCAAGTTTGCTGATGACACAACAGTGGTAGGCCTGATTACCAACAATGACAGTATATATACTGTACTCTGGTCAAGGCTCATCCTATATAACTACTGGTGTAGTCAATTAAGGTACTGTCCATACACACCGTAATATACACACACACACACACACACACACACACACACACACACACACACACACACACACACACACACACACACACACACACATATATATAAATATACCTGTAGATAAATAAAACATTAAGAACACCTGCTCTTTCGATGACATAGACTGACCAGGTGAATCCAGGTGAAAGCTATGGTCCCTTATTGATGTCACTTGTTAAATCTACTTCAGTCAGTGTAGATGAAGGGGAGGAGACAGGGTTAAAGAATTATTTTTTTTCAGCCTTGAGACAATTGAGAAATGGATTGTGGATGTGTGCCTTTCAGAGGGTGAATGGGCAAGATGAGATTTAAGTGCATTTGAACTGGGCTATGGTAGTAGGTGCCAGGTGTACCGATTTGTGTCAAGAATTGCAACGCTAGTGGGTTTTTCCACACTCAACAGTTTCCCAATTTGATTTGATTTGATTTGGGACATACTGCAGTCTTTACTCTGTGGTGTGCCCCCCCATTCCTTCATTTCTTTAAAGATTATCATTGAGTTACTGTAAACTACTACAGGCTTCAATACATTTATGGAGATTAGATTTGGGAATTAGATTTGTAAATATCCGACCATCTAAATTTCTTGTTTTAAGATTTGAGAGTTGAAACAAGTTACTGTACAGAACAATGTAAAACATTAAGCTTTCCTTTTGGAATACTCCATCCCAACCATTCCTGTTCTGGAATCCTCCATCCCAACCATTCAGGTTCTGGAATCCTCCATCCCAACCATTCAGGTTCTGGAATCCTCCATCCCAACCATTCAGGTTCTGGAATCCTCCATCCCAACCATTCCTGTTCTGGAATCCTCCATCCCAACCATTCAGGTTCTGGAATCCTCCATCCCAACCATTCAGGTTCTGGAATCCTCCATCCCAACCATTCCTGTTTTGGAATCCTCCATCCCAACCATTCCGGTTCTGGAATCCTCCATCCCAACCATTCAGGTTCTGGAATCCTCCATCCCAACCATTCCGGTTTTGGAATCCTCCATCCCAACCATTCAGGTTCTGGAGTCCTCCATCCCAACCATTCAGGTTCTGGAATCCTCCATCCCAACCATTCAGGTTCTGGAATCCTTCATCCCAAACATTCAGGTTCTGGAATCCTCCATCCCAACCATTCAGGTTCTGGAATCCGCCATCCCAACCATTCAGGTTCTGGAATCCTCCATCCCAACCATTAAGGTTCTGGAATCCTCCATCCCAACCATTCAGGTTCTGGAATCCTCCATCCCAACCATTCCGGTTTTGGAATCCTCCATCCCAACCATTCCGGTTTTGGAATCCTCCATCCCAACCATTCAGGTTTTGGAATCCTCCATCCCAACCATTCAGGTTTTGGAATCCTCCATCCCAACCATTCCGGTTCTGGAATCCTCCATCCCAACCATTCCGGTTTTGGAATCCTCCATCCCAACCATTCAGGTTTTGAAATCCTCCATCCCAACCATTCCGGTTTTGGAATCCTCCATCCCAACCATTCCGGTTTTGGAATCCTCCATCCCAACCATTCATGTTTTGGAATCCTCCATCCCAACCATTCCAGTTTTGGAATCCTCCATCCCAACCATTCAGGTTTTGGAATCCTCCATCCCAACCATTCAGGTTTTGGAATCCTCCATCCCAACCATTCCGGTTCTGGAATCCTCCATCCCAACCATTCAGGTTTTGGAATCCTCCATCCCAACCAATCAGGTTTTTGAATCCTCCATCCCAACCATTCCGGTTTTGGAATCCTCCATCCCAACCATTCCGGTTTTGGAATCCTCCATCCCAACCATTCCGGTTCTTTTGACATGTTCTGGGCCTAACAGGCAGATTACTGGCTACTTTTAAACTCATTTAAAGGGATAAATCAACATGGTTGGTTCCCAGAAACACTGCTATCTTGAGCCATTAAAGCCCTGGTTTACGGTACACATAATCTAACCATCACAGCCGAGTGGCAGACGAGCCAATAGGGTTTCATTGTTCTCAGAGAAAGAGATGTGATTGGAGGGGAGTGTGGGGACAAAGGTGGTGGTGGTGGGGGACAAGTTGCTAATTGACCCCCTCACAATGATTATCTGACTCTTTAAACGTTTATTGTATCGGTGGAGGAAGACGGAACTACGTAACAAGAAGGGAAAAAAATGACTGTTGGTTGTCGTAGACTACTATACCTTCTCTTGTCCTAGATACGCAATCCATGGAACCGTGAGCCGCATTCCCATTCCAGAACGTTGCTCCCTCCTTCCCTCCCCATCTGTTCACTACACTACACCTTCCAGAACGTTGCTCCCTCCCTCCCCATCTGTTCACTACACTACACCTTCCAGAACGTTGCTCCCTCCCTCCCCATCTGTTCACTACACTACACCTTCCAGAACGTTGCTCCCTCCCTCCCCATCTGTTCACTACACTACACCTTCCAGAACGTTGCTCCCTCCTTCCCTCCCCATCTGTTCACTACACTACACCTTCCAGAACGTTGCTCCCTCCCTCCCCATCTGTTCACTACACTACACCTTCCAGAACGTTGCTCCCTCCCTCCCCATCTGTTCACTACACTACACCTTCCAGAACGTTGCTCCCTCCCTCCCCATCTGTTCACTACACTACACCTTCCAGAACGTTGCTCCCTCCCTCCCCATCTGTTCACTACACTACACCTTCCAGAACGTTGCTCCCTCCCTCCCTCCCCATCTGTTCACTACACTACACCTTCCAGAACGTTGCTCCCTCCCTCCCCATCTGTTCACTACACTACACCTTCCAGAACGTTGCTCCCTCCCTCCCCATCTGTTCACTACACTACACCTTCCAGAACGTTGCTCCCTCCCTCCCCATCTGTTCACTACACTACACCTTCCAGAACGTTGCTCCCTCCCTCCCCATCTGTTCACTAATTACACCTTCCAGAACGTTGCTCCCTCCCTCCCCATCTGTTCACTACACTACACCTTCCAGAACGTTGCTCCCTCCCTCCCCATCTGTTCACTACACTACACCTTCCAGAACGTTGCTCCCTCCCTCCCCATCTGTTCACTACACTACACCTTCCAGAACGTTGCTCCCTCCCTCCCTCCCCATCTGTTCACTACACTACACCTTCCAGAACGTTGCTCCCTCCCTCCCTCCCCATCTGTTCACTACACTACACATTCCATAGTTGTCAAAGTGAATTACATGGTAAACAGAGGTAGAGGTAGATGGGGGAAAGATGAGAAACTTTGTGGATTGAAACAGAGCCATGGCTAGTTCCTACCCTGTTTATTTGAACAGGGCTGAACAGAGGGAACAGAGAGCCTGAGAGAGAGAGAGAGAGAGAGAGAGAGAGAGAGAGAGAGAGAGAGAGAGAGAGAGAGAGAGAGAGAGAGAGAGAGAGAGAGAGAGAGAGAGAGAGAGAGAGAGAGAGAGAGAGAGAGAGAGAGAGAGAGAGAGAGAGAGAGAGAGAGAGAGAGACAGAGAGAGAGAGAGAGAGAGAGAGAGAGAGAGAGAGAGAGAGAGAGAGAGAGCAGTGATGATGATTTGCCTGTAATTAATTAATCCTGTGGGTGGCCCCCAGAATTAGCTGTCGCTTGGATCTGATCCTATTGAGAGAGTATTATATTGAGTAATTCAATGGAGCTCTGCTCTGCTGGGTCGCAATAGGGTTTCTGTTTCTTTTATATTTAAATCATTTGTGCGGTGAAACAGCTGGTGTGCCACCATAATAATATACTCTGAGTGTACAAAACATTAGGAACACAATTATTGAGTTGCACCCCCTTTTTTCCTTCAGAACAGCATCAATTCATCAAAGCATTCCACAGGGATGCTGGCCCATGTTGACTCAAATGCTTCCAACAGTTGTGTCAAGTTGGCTGGATGTCCTCTGGGTGGTGGACCATTCTTGATACACACGGGAAACTGTTTGAGAGTAAAAAAACCCAGCAGCGTTGCAGTTGTTGATACACTCAATACGGTGCGCCTGGCACCCCATACCATACCCCGTTCAAAGGCACAATCTTTTGTCTCACCCTCTGAATGGCACAAATACACAATCTCATGTCTGAACTGTATCAAGACTTAAAAATCCTTCTTAACCTGTCTCCTCCCATTCATCTTTAACCTGTCTCCTCCCCTTCATCTTTAACCTGTCTCCTCCCATTCATCTTTAACCTGTCTCCTCCCATTCATCTTTAACCTGACTCCTCCCATTCATCTTTAACCTGACTCCTCCCATTCATCTTTAACCTGTCTCCTCCCATTCATCTTTAACCTGACTCCTCCCATTCATCTTTAACCTGTCTCCTCCCATTCATCTTTAACCTGACTCCTCCCATTCATCTTTAACCTGTCTCCTCCCATTCATCTTTAACCTGTCTCCTCCCATTCATCTTTAACCTGACTCCTCCCATTCATCTTTAACCTGACTCCTCCCATTCATCTTTAACCTGTCTCCTCCCATTCATCTTTAACCTGTCTCCTCCCATTCATCTTTAACCTGACTCCTCCCATTCATCTTTAACCTGTCTCCTCCCATTCATCTTTAACCTGTCTCCTCCCATTCATCTTTAACCTGACTCCTCCCATTCATCTTTAACCTGTCTCCTCCCATTCATCTTTAACCTGTCTCCTCCCATTCATCTTTAACCTGTCTCCTCCCATTCATCTTTAACCTGTCTCCTCCCATTCATCTTTAACCTGTCTCCTCCCATTCATCTTTAACCTGTCTCCTCCCATTCATCTTTAACCTGACTCCTCCCATTCATCTTTAACCTGTCTCCTCCCATTCATCTTTAACCTGACTCCTCCCATTCATCTTTAACCTGTCTCCTCCCATTCATCTTTAACCTGACTCCTCCCATTCATCTTTAACCTGACTCCTCCCATTCATCTTTAACCTGTCTCCTCCCATTCATCTTTAACCTGACTCCTCCCATTCATCTTTAACCTGACTCCTCCCATTCATCTTTAACCTGTCTCCTCCCATTCATCTTTAACCTGTCTCCTCCCATTCATCTTTAACCTGACTCCTCCCATTCATCTTTAACCTGTCTCCTCCCATTCATCTTTAACCTGACTCCTCCCATTCATCTTTAACCTGTCTCCTCCCATTCATCTTTAACCTGTCTCCTCCCATTCATCTTTAACCTGTCTCCTCCCATTCATCTTTAGCCTGACTCCTCCCATTCATCTTAAACCTGTCTCCTCCCATTCATCTTTAACCTGACTCCTCCCATTCATCTTTAACCTGTCTCCTCCCATTCATCTTTAACCTGTCTCCTCCCATTCATCTTTAACCTGTCTCCTCCCATTCATCTTTAACCTGTCTCCTCCCATTCATCTTTAACCTGACTCCTCCCATTCATCTTTAACCTGACTCCTCCCATTCATCTTTAACCTGACTCCTCCCATTCATCTTTAACCTGTCTCCTCCCCTTCATCTTTAACCTGACTCCTCCCATTCATCTTTAACCTGTCTCCTCCCCTTCATCTTTAACCTGACTCCTCCCATTCATCTTTAACCTGACTCCTCCCATTCATATTTAACCTGTCTCCTCCCATTCATCTTTAACCTGACTCCTCCCATTCATCTTTAACCTGTCTCCTCCCATTCATCTTTAACCTGACTCCTCCCATTCATCTTTAACCTGACTCCTCCCATTCATCTTTAACCTGTCTCCTCCCATTCATCTTTAACCTTCATCTTCATCTTTAACCTGTCTCCTCCCATTCATCTTTAACCTGTCTCCTCCCATTCATCTTTAACCTGTCTCCTCCCATTCATCTTTAACCTGACTCCTCCCATTCATCTTTAACCTGTCTCCTCCCATTCATCTTTAACCTGACTCCTCCCATTCATCTTTAACCTGTCTCCTCCCCTTCATCTTTAACCTGACTCCTCCCATTCATCTTTAACCTGACTCCTCCCATTCATCTTTAACCTGACTCCTCCCATTCATCTTTAACCTGACTCCTCCCATTCATCTTTAACCTGTCTCCTCCCCTTCATCTTTAACCTGACTCCTCCCATTCATCTTTAACCTGTCTCCTCCCCTTCATCTTTAACCTGACTCCTCCCATTCATCTTTAACCTGTCTCCTCCCATTCATCTTTAACCTGACTCCTCCCATTCATCTTTAACCTGTCTCCTCCCATTCATCTTTAACCTGTCTCCTCCCATTCATCTTTAACCTGACTCCTCCCATTCATCTTTAACCTGACTCCTCCCATTCATCTTTAACCTGTCTCCTCCCATTCATCTTTAACCTGACTCCTCCCATTCATCTTTAACCTGACTCCTCCCATTCATCATTCAACCTGGTCAGTCTATGTTAAGGAAAAGAGCATGTTTTGTCAACTCAGTGTACAGTGCTTTAGGAAAGTATTCAGACCCCTTGACTTTTTGCCAAGAGTGTTCTAAGCTGTCATCAAGGCAAATGGTGGCCCTCTTCAAAGGCCGTGACACACTAGACCCAAACTGTTACAGACCTATATCCATCCTGCCCTACCTTTCTAGAGTCTTCGTAAGACAAGTTATTCAACAGATCACCGACCATTTCGAATCCCACCGTATCTTCTCCGCTGTGCAATCCGGTTACCGCGCTGGTCACGGGTGCACCTCAGCCACGCTAAGGTACTAAACGATATCATAACCGCCATCGATAAAAGACAGTACTGTGCAGCTGTCTTCATCGATCTGGACAAGCTTTCGACTGTCAATCACCGTATTCTTATCGGCAGACTCAACAGCCTTGTTTTCTCAAATGACTGCCTCGCCTGCTTCAACAACTACTTCTCAGACAGAACATCAGTTTTTAAAATCGGAGGGCCTCTGGCAGTCTCTATGGGGGTACTCTACAGGGTTCAATTCTCGGGCCGACTCTTTTCTTTGTATATATCAACAATGTCGCTCTTGCTGCTGGTGATTCCCTGATCCACCTCTACGCAGACAAAACCATTCTGTATACATCAGGCCTTCTATGGACACTGTGTTTCAGAGCTTCAATCCCATGAAACACTCCTTCCATGGCCTCCAACTGCTCTTAAACGCTAGTAAAACCAAATGCATGCTTTCAACCGTTCGCTACCCTGGACGGTCTGACTTAGATTATGTGGACAACTACAAATACCTAGGTGTCTGGCTAAACTGTAAACTCTCCTTCCAGACTCATATTAAACATCTCCAATCCAAAATTAAATCTCGAATCGGCTTCCTATTTCGTAAACAAAGCCTCCTTCACTCACGCCACCAAACATACCCTCGTACAACTGATTATCCTGCCGGTCCTCGACTTCGGCGATGTCATTTACAAATTAGCTTCCAGCACTCTACTCAGCAAACTAGATGCAGTCTATCACAGTGCCATCCGTTTTGTCACCAAAGCCCCACCCACCACTGCGACCTGTATGCTCTAGTCACATATTCGTATGCTAGGTAAAGCTCCGCTTTATCTCAGCTCACTGGTCACGAAAAACAACACCCACCAGTAGCACGCGCTCCAGCAGGTATATCTCACTGGTCATCCCCACAGCCAACACCTCCTTTGGCTGCCGTTCCTTACAGTTCTCTGCTGCCAATGACTGGAATGAATTGCAAAAATCGCTGAAGCTGGAGCCTTATATTTCCCTCACTATCTTTAAACATCAGCTATCTGAGCAGCTCACAGATCACTGCACCTGTACATAACCCATCTGTAAATAGTCCATCTGTAAATAGCCCACCCAATCTACCTACCTCATCCCCATATTGTTTTTATGTACTTTTCTGCTCTTTTGCACACCAGTTTTTCTACTTGCACATCATCATCTGCTCATCTATCACTCCAGTGTTCATTTGCTAAATTGTAATTACTTCGCTACTATGGCCTATTTATTGCCTTACCTCCTCACACCATTTGCACACACTGGATATAGACTTTCTTTTTTTCTATTGTGGTATCCTCTCTGAGATGCTGCTTTTTAGTTATCAGTATCAAAAATAAATGTTGGATTGTTCTTATTTTCCTCAATTAAGTTGGAAAAATAGGATGGTGGAGCAGCAGTGAGGGCTCTTCGATACTGCACGGTACTGTCTTTCCAAGCTAGTAGGAAGACTTCCAGTTTGGTGTAGCGCCATTTCCGTTCAAATTTTCTGGAAGCTTGGTATTTCTCAGAGCTCTGGTATTTTCTGTATACCAGGGAGCTAGTTTCTTATGACAAATGTTTTTAGTTTTTAGGGGTGCAACTGCATCTAGGGTATTGCGCAAGGTTAAATTGAGTTCCTCAGTTAGGTGGTTAACTGATTTTGTCCTCTGACATCCTTGGGTAGGCAGAGTCTGGAAGGGCATCAAGGAATCTTTGGGTTGTCTGAGGATTTATAGCATGACTTTTGATGCTCCTTGGTTGGGTTCTGAACAGATTATCTGTTGCGATTGCAAACGTAATAAAATGGTGGTCCGATAGTCCAGGATTATCAGGAAAAACATTAAGCTCCACAACATTTATTCCATGGGACAAAACTAGGTCCAGAATATGACTGTGACAGTGAGTAGGTCCAGAGATATGTTGGACAAAACCCAAACAGTCGATGATGGCTCCGATAGCCTTTTGGAGTGGGTCTGGGAACTTTTCCATGCGAATATTAAAATCACCAAAAGTTTAATATTATCTGCTATGACTACAAGGTCCGATAGGAATTCAGGGAACTCAGTGAGGAACACTGTATACAGCCCAGGAGGCCTGTAAACAGTAGCTATAAAAAGTGATTGAGTAGGCTGCATAGATTTCCTGAGTAGAAGAAAAAAGAACAAAACATATTTTTATTTTTTTTATTTGCTATATAAATGTTAGCAACACCTCCGCCTTTGCGGGATGCGTGGGCGATATGGTCGCTAGTGTAACAAGGAGGTGAGGCCTCATTTAACACAGTAAATTCATCAGGCTTAAGCCATGTTTCAGTCAGGCCAATCACATCAAGATTATGATCAGTGATTAGTTCATTGAATATAACTGCATTTGAAGTGAGGGATCACTTCTATTTTGAGATGTGAGGTATCACGATCTCTTTCAATAATGTCATGAATGGAGGAGGTCTTTATTCTAGTGAGATCGCTAAGGCAAACACCGCAATGTTTAGTTTTGCCCAACCCAGGTCGAGGCACAGCCACGGTCTCAATGGGGATAGCTGAGCTGACTACACTGACTGTGCTAGTGGCAGACTCCACTAAGCTGGCAGGTTGGCTAACAGCCTGCTGCCTGGCCTGCACCCTATTTAATTTTGGAGCTAGAGGAGTTAGAGCCCTGTCTATGTTGGTAGATAAGATGAGAGCACCCTTCCAGCTAGGATGGAGTCCGTCACTCTTCAGCAGGCCAGGCTTGGTCCTGTTTGTGGTTGAGTCCCAGAAAGAGAGACAATTATCTACAAATTCTATCTTTTGGAGGGGCAGAAAACAGTTTTCAACCAGCGATTGAGTTGTGAGACTCAGCTGTAGAGCTCATCACTCCCGCTAACTGGGAGGGGGCAAGAGACAATTACTCGATGCCGACACATCTTTCTAGCTGACTTACACGTTGAAGCTATGTTGCGCTTGGTGACCTCTGACTGTTTCATCCTAACATTGTTGGTGCCGACGTGGATAACAATATCTCTCTACACTCGCCAGTTTTGGCTTTAGCCAGCACCATCTTCAGAATAGCCTTAACGTTGGTAGCCCTGCCCCCTGGTAAACAGTGTATGATCGCTGGATGTTTTCTGTTTAAGTCTAATATTGTGTGTAATGGAGTCTCCAATGACTAGGGTTTTCAATTTGTCAGAGCTAATGGTGGGAAGCTTCGGCGTCCCAGATCCCGTAACGGGAGGTGTAGAGACAAGAGAAGGCTCGGCCTCAGACTCCGACTCGCTGCTTAATGGGGAGAACCGGTTGAAAGTTTCTGCCGGCTGAATGAGCGACAATGGTTGAGCATTCCTACAGCATTTCCTTCCAGAAGCCATGAGAAAGTTGTCCGGCTGCGGGGACTGTGCGAGGGGATTTATACTAACGTTACTATCTGTACTTACTGGTGGCACAGACGCGGTTTCATCCTTTCCAACACTGAAATTACCCTTGCCTAACGCTTGCATCTGAAGCTGGGCTTGCAGCACGGCTATCTTCACCATAAGGCGATCATTCTCCTGTGTATTATGAGTACAGCGACTAAATTAGAAGGCATCATGTTAATGTTACTACTTAGCTTCGGCTGTTGGAGGTCCTGACGAACCATGTCCAGATAAAGTGTCTGGGGTGAAAAAGCTGAATGAAAAAAGTTGAGTGAGGGAAAAACAAAAAATATAAACGGTAATTAAAAAGTAAAAACCGTAAAGTTGTCAGGTAGCAAAGTAAGGTTGGCAACAAAACGCACAGCAACACGTAAACAAGTCTGTAAGTTGTGACCGTAAATGACAAATCTGGTCAGAAGCAACAGAGGCAAGGGCTGATTCCAAGGTTTTACTGCTAACCTACAAAGCTTTACATGGGCTTGCTCCTACCTATCTTTCTGATGTGGTCCTACCGTACATACCTACACGTACGCTATTGTCCCTAAAATTTCTAAGCAAACAGCTGGAGGCAGGGCTTACTCCTATTGAGCTCCATTTTTATGGAATGGTCTGCCTACCCATGTGAGAGACGTAGACTCGGTCTCAACCTTTAAGTCTTTACTGAAGACTCATCTCTTCAGTGGGTCATATGATTGAGTGTAGTCTGGCCCAGGAGTGTGAAGGTGAACGGAAAGGCTCTGGAGCAACGAACCGCCCTTGCTGTCTCTGCCTGGCCGGTTCCCCTCTCCCCACTGGGATTCTCTGCCTCTAACCCTATTACAGGGGCTGACTCACTGGCTTACCGGTGCTCTTTCATGCCGTCCCTGGGAGGTGTGCGTCACTTGAGTGGGTTGAGTAACTGACATGATCTTCCTGCCTGGGTTGGCACCCCCCCTTGGGTTGTGCCGTGGCGAAGATCTTTGTGGGCTATACTTGGCCTTGTCTCAGGATGGTAAGTTGGTGGTTGAAGATATTAGTGGTGTGGGGGTGTAGTAAAACGCCAAATGGATCTACCTCCTGGTCCTCTTCCCCTGTCTTACCCACCAAGGGCTGGTGTCAGGAAGAATCACCCTCTGCCTCAAGTGACACCTCTGAATGGGAACAGCTTATAGACTCATTGCTGATAGAGTGAGGGCACTGTCATAAACAGAGGCCCATATGCGCACTGTAAGAAAAGTGTTTCCTCATTGTTGCTAGAGTAATGGGCTCTGTCATAACCAGAGGCCCATATATGCACTGTAAGAAAAGTATTTCCTGTTGTAAGATATGTCATCACCCTCTCTGCTCTGAGGGAATGGGAGGAGCAGCAGATCTGGTGCAGAGAATCAAAAGGTATATAAAGAGACATTTGCCATTACTTTGGCGCTGACTTCTTGAATTCTGAATTCATTTAGACAACCATTTGACTTCGGGTAATTTGCCACCTGACTCAAATCACTTGCAGATTCTAACTTGCTGGAACTTGGGCTCTTGCCGTTTAGCTATTGGACAGTAGTTTTGTCGTCAGAGTGCCTTTCGCCTGGCAGAATCAGGATGCAAAATATCTTAATTGATTGAGCTCCTCATCCCGGCTAGGTATTTCTCGCCACAGACACTGCGGTAGCTCAGCGGAGAACCTCTGATCTCTCCAGTCTAACTTGAATCTCAAAATTTAGTAAACCACCGACTTCAAGTCAACCTCTCAGCCAGTAGAGGGGAGTCGCTACCAACTACATTCAAAAAGAACTCTGACCGATTGAAACTCTGCTCCTGATCTCGTGGGTCTCCTCGTCATCTCTCAAAGGTAATTAAATAACTATTACAAGTATTTAATATAGAGATAAGTGTTATCATTGTACCAGGCATTTTATAGAGCATTAAGGCATTTGCATGT
Organism: Oncorhynchus keta; assembly: GCF_023373465.1. Taxonomy (NCBI): domain Eukaryota; kingdom Metazoa; phylum Chordata; class Actinopteri; order Salmoniformes; family Salmonidae; genus Oncorhynchus; species Oncorhynchus keta. Next base: position 40,860,818 of record NC_068428.1, read on the forward strand.
TTTTGATTAACGCTGTGTGTGACTGAGTAACAAATTGTGTATTTTGAAGTGTGTTTGATTGTAAAAGACAAAAAGCAGAGTGTTTTCAAAAACAAACGGTAGTCTTATTTTGTCTCGAGCAAAAGGTTCTCACAAAGACAGTTAACGGCAAGGGAGATAACAACTCTGACACTCCCCGCTACCGGGACACTGGAAACGGGGATCAATGCTCTATGACAGAATTAATTACCATTAAAAGACAAGGAGGAAGGTGTGTCCAGTAGTGATTCATTTAATTGTCTTATCGATCTATCTAAGTTTTATTTTCCAAGCGATACATAGCTGACGGGCAGAGTAGTGAGACTAAGTTGACTAAAGGTCTTCACACTTTAAACTAGATACATCACAGAGGGGAAATACTCAACCACAGGGAAATCATATAGAGACTGGTAGGACTAGTGCTTAATAACAACTCAAGGACCAATTAGTGGTGAAGCAAAGAGTCTAGAGGATAAAGGTGGGGTTCACACATCCCAGCTAGAGCTAGACCGTTGAGAGTGACAAGGCAAAAGACCTCTCTACGCGGACAACGCTTCGATATAGAAAGAGAGGCAGGGCTACGCGAGCGGTCCTGGTTATACCGAGATAACCTGAAGTATCTATAGTGCCCTGTCCAATCCAGGGAACGGGACACTAACCACCTCTAGCAGCCCCACTGCCGGCCAAGGGGCGGGGCTGAAGGTTTCGTATCGCGACAGGGGCTGTGCTTTTGGGTGGGGTTATATCCTGCTTGTTTGGCTCTGTCTGGGGGTATCATCAGATGGGGCCACAGTGTCTCCTGACCCCTCCTGTCTCAGCCTCCAGTTGTTTATGCTGCAGTAATTTGTCGGGGGGCTAGAGTCAATCTGTTATATCTGGAGTATTTCTCCTGTCTTATCCGGTGTCCTGTGTGAATTTAAGTATGCTCTCTCTAATTCTCTCTTTCTCTCTTTCTTTCTCTCTCTCAGATGACCTGAGCCGTAGGACTATGCCTCAGGACTACCTGGCATGATGACTCCTTGCTGTCCCCAGTCCACCTGGCCGTGCTGCTGCTCCAGTTTCAACTGTTCTGCCTGCTGCTATGGAATCCTGACCGTTTCACCGGACGTACTACCTGTCCCAGACCTGCTGTTTTCAACTCTCTAGAGACAGCAGGAGCGGTAGAGATACTTCTCAATGATCGGCTATGAAAAGCCAACTGACATTTATTCCTGAGGTGCTGACCTGTTGCACCCTCTACAACTACTGTGATTATTATTATTTGACCATGCTGGTCATTTATGAACATTTGAACATCTTGTGCATGTTCTATTATAATCTCCACCCGGCACAGCCAGAAGAGGACTGGCCACCCCTCCTAGCCTGGTTCCTCTCTAGGTTTCTTCCTAGGTTTTGGCCTTTCTAGGGAGTTTTTCTTAGCCACCGTGCTTCTACACCTGCATTGCTTGCTGTTTGGGGTTTTAGGCTGAGTTTCTGTACAGCACTTTGATATTTCAGCTGATGTAAGAAGGGATATATAAATACATTTGATTTGATTTTGATTTGATCTGCAATATGAAAACAGTATAACTCTGCTTCATAGGCACATGATTACAGCATACAATAGCTGTAGGATCGACAGAGGCAATCAGAAGAGTTAGAGGGACATATATTAGGTTACATACATTGTGTCTCACCCTGATCTGTTTCACCTGTCGTGTGCTTGTCTCCACACCCCTCCAGGTATCACCCATTTTCCCCATTATCCCCTGTGCATTTATACCTGTGTTCTCTGTTTGTCTTTTGCCAGTTCATCTTGTCACATCAAGCCTACTAGCGTGTTTCTTTCCATACTCCTGTTCTCTTTAGTCCCTGTATTCCAGTTCTTCCGGTTCCGATCTATTCTGCCGTCCTTGATCCCGAGCCTCCCTGCCGTACTGTACCTATCTGACTCTGACCTGGTTACAAACCTCTGCCTGTCCTGAGCCAGCCTGTCGCCCTGTACCTATCAGACTCTGACCTGGTTTACGAACTTCTGCCTGTCCTTAGCCTGCCTGTCGCCCTGTACCTATCAGACTCTGACCTGGTTACAAACCTCTGCCTGTCCTTGACCTGGCCTTTGACTGCCCCATGTTGTTATAATAAACCACTCTGTATAGTGAACCTTCCATCTCCTGTGTCTGTATCTGGGTTATATCCTGAGTCATGTTACGTTTTCACTGATTTTAACTGATATTGCCTTTTTCCGGCCTGCCTTCCATCATTGAGGACACATATTTTCATAGTTTAACCTTGACTTATCAATATAATAGCTCATATGTGACTGTAGTGACTAAAGACTCTCATGTCAGATTAAGCTACGGTACATATCCACAGCCAATGGAGGCTGGAAACTATTGCCAAAAATGTCATTCCCTCATCGAAAGGAAGCTTTCACATAATCAAATGAAGCACAATGCTGGAAATCTGTCCGTATCCACAGAAACTAGTCCCAGCGTTCTATGACAAACACAGATGGTTTTATATCAAATCAATAGCAGAAAGCAGAGTGAGGAAGAGAGACTCTGACACAGATGTACTGCCAGTTCCTTAATGTGTTGGCTGTATACAAAGCCTAATATTAAACAGAGCTAAGTGGGCATGAGTTACACATGACACGCCAATGGTCATTTAACAGAGTTTTAAACTGCCAAGAACAGCTGGTTTTCTGTTTTCGTCTCCCCAATCAGACCACACCCAGACAACATTCTAACAACATTCTTGCTTGAGAAATGTATTTGTGCTAAGAAGCCATTTTTATTTATTTATGACCATTTTATTTGAAAACAGAAAGGTACTTCATTGTAACCCAGAAATGATTTGATATTGATATAAAAACAAATGGCTGCATTGGATCTGAAATATGACAATGAACAATGAAATCTCCAGGGAGCCTATAGTTCTGGCAAAGATGCGTCCATAGCAGATATATGTACGTATAATATGAATGAATATAGGCTACCCTGTTTTTGCCACACAAAACAGGAGAAACAAGTGCTTTCTGGTCACTAATCAGGATATGTGGAAACGCCTTTGGGTGCCAATGCTGAAGACTGGTCATTGGTCTACAGTCAAGACGCACAACTAATGTTGGTTCTGAAGCACACAGTATTAGATGTTTTTGAGACAAGAATTTGGTGCAATGCCGTAGCCTATGTTACTGACTAGATTAAATAGGCAATGTTATAACTATAAAATACAAATGGTAGCCTACATGTAGCCTGTAAAAAACATGGACATATTTTTTTATATATCTTACAGTTCAAAATTTTGGGGTCACTTAGAAATGTCCTTGTTTTTGAAAGAAAATCACATTTGTTGTCCAATTAAATAACTTCAAATTGATCCGAAATACAGTGTAGACATTCTTAACGTTGTAAATTGCTATTGTAGCTGAAAACGGCAGATTTTTAATGGAATATCTACATAGGCGTACAGAGGCCCATTATCAGCAACCATCACTCCTGTGTTCCAATGGCGCGTTGTGTTAGCTAATCCAAGTTTATAATTTTAAAAGGCTAATTGATCATTAGAAAACCATCTGCAATTATGTTAGCACAGCTGAAAACTGTGGTTCTGTTTAAAGAAGCAATAAAACTGGCCTTCTTTAGACTAGTTGAGTATCTGGAGCATCAGCATTTGTGGGTTCGATTACAGGCTCAAAATGGCCAGAAACAAATAACTTCCTTCTGAAACTCATCAGTCTATTCTTGTTCTGAGAAATGAAGGCTATTCCATGAGAGAAATTGCCATGAAACTGAAGATCTCGTACAACACTGTGTCGTACTCCGTCACAGAACAGTGCAAACTGGCCCTAACCAGAATAGAAAGAGGAGTGGGAGGCCCCGGTGCACAACTGAGCAAGAGAACAAGTACATTAGAGTGTCTAGTTTGAGAAACAGACGCCTCACAAGTCCTCAACTGGCAGCTTCATTAAATAGTACCCGCAAAACACGAGTCTCAACGTCAACAGTGAAGAGGTGACTCCGGGATGCTGGTCTTCCAGGCAGAGTTGCAGAGAAAAAGCCAAATCTCAGACTGGCCAATAAAAATAAAAGATTAAGATGGGAACAAGAACACAGACACTGGAACGAGGATCTCTGCCTAGAAGGCCAGCATCCCGGAGTTGCCTCTTCACTGTTGACGTTGAGACAATCAACATGTTTAAGCCTAATTCCCTAATGGACATTTTCACTTCTGCTCTCTCAACCTCTCCCCCTGCCTCGTCTTTCCACCCCTTTCCCTCCCTGTTTCCCTATCGCTTTACCTTTCTTTTCCCCTCTCTGTAGCTCCCTCCCCATCTCTCTGTCTCTCTGTCTCTCCAGTCACCCCCCACCCTCTCTCTAACAGACCACTAGGAGACACAAGGCATCACCCTCTGTTAGAATTAGGAGGAAACCCATGTGACCTCTGAAGATATCAAAACAACGTCTTCAAGTGTTGAGTGGACCTTTTCAGTCTAAAGCCTTTATATCTAGAAGGAAGTATTCAGTCTCCTCTCCTCTGTAGAATCTTTCCACTGATTAAACCACTGTCTCTCTCTCACCCCTATCTGTCATTGAGGGACAAACTTTCCCAGGGACAACTGAATTCTCCCATTGGCTGAATTTGGCTCAATCAAACAACCAATCATGGCATCTCTAGCACTTGTCCTTGGTTACCGTGGTTGGCACGTCAACACAGAAAAACTTCACCTAACTGTCATTGAGTTCTAATCCTTCTCTGACCTCTTTGAGGGGAAAGAGGACTCTGAGACTCTGTGTGTGTGTGTGTCTGTGTCTCATACAGGTCAGTGTCAGCCTCACAAAGGGGCCATTCTGTTCTATCTGTTCAGCAGTTCTATTCTGCTCAGTGTTCTACACCGACCTCGTAAATGCTTGGCCCAGGTCATTAAGCAGTTTAACGATGCGTTGAGGCGTGAAAGAGATTTCAAAGAAAGCCGAAAATTCCTGTCCATGAATAAAAGTTTAAAACATTTCTCAAAATACAGATTTTTTTTAGGTATTAAAGAAAATGTTTTATGGACTAAACATGGAAGTTATATCAAATGTACTATCCAATTAATTTCCACATCAAATTCTTGTTTCATAAGAAGCATTCAAAAGCATATCGCTGTCTCCTTGTGGAAGGAAAACATGTCTAATTGAAGCTCTAATTCCACCCCAGGACTTCTGTTTTTGTCGTTCGGGATTTTATCAGTCATCTAAAAGGGGGAATAATCTCATTCAGTGATATGGGGCGGCAGGGTAGCCTAGTGGTTAGAGAGTTGGACTAGTAACCGAAAGGTTGCAAGTTCGAATCCCTGAGGTGACAAGGTACAAATCTGTCGTTCTGCCCCTGAACAGGCAGTTAACACACTGTTCCTTCCATCATTGAAAGTAAAATAAATATGGGGGAAACTAAGGCATCAGAAGAGGGAATAATCTCATTCAGTGATATGGGGGAAACTAAGGCACCAGAAGAGGGAATAATCTCATTCAGTGATATGGGGGAAACTAAGGCACCAGAAGAGGGAATAATCTCATTCAGTGATATGGGGGAAACTAAGGCACCAGAAGAGGGAATAATCTCATTCAGTGATATGGGGGAAACTAAGGCACCAGAAGAGGGAATAATCTCATTCAGTGATATGGGGGAAACTAAGGCACCAGAAGAGGGAATAATCTCATTCAGTGATATGGGGAAACTAAGGCACCAGAAGGGGGAAACTAAGGGAATAATCTCATTCAGTGATATGGGGAAACTAAGGCACCAGAAGAGGGAATAATCTCATTCAGTGATATGGGGGAAACACCAGAAGAGGGAATAAGGATATGGGGAAACAAGGCACAGAAGAGGGAATAATCTCATTCAGTGATATGGGGAAACTAAGGCATCAGAAGAGGTGAATAATCTCATTCAGTGATATGGGGAAACTAAGGCACCAGAAGAGGGAATAATCTCATTCAGTGATATGGGGGAAACTAAGGCACCAGAAGAGGGAATAATCTCATTCAGTGATATGGGGGAAACTAAGGCACCAGAAGAGGGAATAATCTCATTCAGTGATATGGGGGAAACTAAGGCACCAGAAGAGGGAATAATCTCATTCAGTGATATGGGGGAAACTAAGGCATCAGAAGAGGGAATAATCTCATTCAGTGATATGGGGGAAACTAAGGCATCAGAAGAGGGAATAATCTCATTCAGTGATATGGGGGAAACTAAGGCATCAGCAGAATTAAAAACTAACAGGGGAAACTATTTGTATAATAACGTATACTGAGAATAAATGATGTACACTGAAAACAAATGACTAACGTTCGTCAACTGTCTACGACTAGAGACGGGGTGAACAGACATACGGAAAAAGGACAGTGGTGTGTTTTGGCTTCCTGGGAGCTGGTTTAGTGACAATTACTTTGGATAAAGGTAGGAGACGCAGGAGAAAACGAAGGAATGTCTAGTACAATACTGTCATAGGGAAATGTCTAGTACAATACTATCATAGGGAAATGTCTAGTACAATACTGTCATAGGGAAATGTCTAGTACAATACTATCACAGGGAAATGTCTAGTACAATACTATCATAGGGAAATGTCTAGTACAATACTATCATAGGGAAATGTCTAGTACAATACTATCATAGGGAAATGTCTAGTAAAATACTATCATAGGGAAATGTCTAGTACAATACTATCATAGGGAAATGTCTAGTAAAATACTATCATAGGGAAATGTCTAGTACAATACTATCATAGGGAAATGTCTAAAAATACTATCATAGGGAAATGTCTAGTACAATACTGTCATAGGGAAATGTCTAGTACAATACTATCATAGGGAAATGTCTAGTACAATACTGTCATAGGGAAATGTCTAGTACAATATTATCATAGGGAAATGTCTAGTACAATACTGTCATAGGGAAATGTCTAGTACAACACTGTCATAGGGAAATGTCTGGTACAATACTATCACAGGGAAATGTCTAGTACAATACTATCATAGGGAAATGTCTAGTAAAATACTATCATAGGGAAATGTCTAGTACAATACTATCATAGGGAAATGTCTAGTAAAATACTATCATAGGGAAATGTCTAGTACAATACTATCATAGGGAAATGTCTAGTACAATACTATCATAGGGAAATGTCTAGTAAAATACTATCATAGGGAAATGTCTAGTACAATACTATCATAGGGAAATGTCTAGTAAAATACTATCATAGGGAAATGTCTAGTACAATACTGTCATAGGGAAATGTCTAGTACAATACTATCATAGGGAAATGTCTAGTACAATACTGTCATAGGGAAATGTCTAGTACAATATTATCATAGGGAAATGTCTAGTACAATACTGTCATAGGGAAATGTCTAGTACAACACTGTCATAGGGAAATGTCTGGTACAATACTATAATAGGGAAATCGCTAGTAATAACAAATCAAGAAGGATTTGCATACTAATAGGACAGCAAAATAAAAATGTAAATGTATAAAACAATGATGCTGTAAACTTAGTGTCTAATGCCATAATTCAATCTGAACCATATTCAGGTTTTGCTCTTTGTCAGTAACCTAATAATGCTTTACAGCTAGTGAATTGAACACAATTAAAATTTAAAAAATAATAATAATAATAATAATTGCCCTAATACAATCAAGACATAATGTAAAACACACACTCATTATAACAACCCATTAGACACAGGCTAGCTGTCCACTTTTGTATTTGTGCTACCATCGTGTAACCAATGGCCTTTTGAACATCAGTCAACAACATGGTGTTTGGCAGGCTAAAGCCGGACCAGTCCAAGCAGGGCAAAGCAGAGCTAAGCAGAGTAGAGTCAGTGGAAAACCAAGTTCACGGGGTTTAGCATGTCATGTAACTGAGGAGATATGGAGAGAAGAAGACTCCCTGTGCAGTGGGGGGCAACAATCAGCTGCTGTCAGAGTATGAGGAAATATAAATCAATAAGTGAATGATTGTGATTGGTCTTTGAGAGGGAATTCTTTCCACAGCTCACTACTGTTGGACATACTGAAAATAACAACACCCAGATCCTAAGATACACATAACATTGACAGGGGAAGTGCCTTTTAAATCATACGGCTTAACAGTCCATATTATTTATGTGGGGGCCATGTCTTTAAAGGCCCAATGCAGATTTTTTTATTTTTAAATATCAAATAATTTATAACAATTAACTACCTTAAACTAATATAATAGTTTCCCATAATATATATATATATTTTTTAAATAACTTCCCAACTAAGCAGGCTAGCTAGCTAAAGTTAGCACTACAGCTACTACTAAATTAGCTAGCTACCTCAGGTAATTGGATTTAGTTAACGTTACTTCCCATAGAAAACTCACCAAAGGTTAGCAAGCTGAGCTGACAGTTTTTCCTCAGTGTGTTACAGCTCATCTGAGTGTCTTCTGTTTCAACTGTCTTCATTATATCAGGGCAGGTCACGTGATCAGACCGGCAGATCACGTTGTCTGGCCAGCTGTGTGAACTTAGCGTTACCTTTCCTATGTAGTGAACTAATTCTGACCAGACCAGGTCAATGTCTTGGTCAGTTAAGAATGTATGAGCACACTCTGGTGTTAACAGCATTATGCCCCGAGGGGAATGCTGCATCTTTAGCCCCCTGACCTGGACACACAATGTCTATTCTCTCACACCATAGTGGTTACAAGGTCAGAGTAGACCCTGTCTGTCATCAAAACACAGATCTAAGGTCAGTTGTGTTGTATTATCCCTCAAACTTAAGGTTAGGACTTGGATAGCAAATTCTGATCCTAGAACTGTGGCTAAAGGGGGAAATTATATCCCTAGCTCTATCAGTTAACCCTGATGTCTGAAAAGGTCAAAGGTGACTAAACAATCAGGAGAGGTCAGGGGTCAAGAGACAAAGATGACCTAGTCAGCTATCTGCTCCTGACAACAGCACCGGGCATCTTCAACACAAACTGTAACCAATCACGGACAAGGCTGTAAAGGATGAAGCCGATGATGGACGAGGCTTATCTGTTTTCTCCTAACATTCTAATGTCAAGTGCCACCGCTGCAGGCACTTTACCCCCACCCCCCCACCACCTTTCCAAACATTGCTGTCAACTCCTCCTCACTACAGAGCATCACACAACCCTTCCTGGTATAATCATATCAAATAGCCCTTCCTGGTATAATCATATCATATAACTTGCCCAAGCCTCCCCCATTTCTCCTTCACCCATATCCAGATGGCCGATGTTCTGAAAGAGCTGCAAAATCTGGACCCCCTCTTCAAAGGGGGAGACACTCTAGACCCAAACTGCTACAGAACTATATCTATCCTACCCTGCCTTTCTAAGGTCTTCGAAAGCCAAGTTAACAAACAGATCACCGACCATTTCGAATCCCACCGTACCTTTTCCACTATGCAATCTGGTTTCCGAGCTGGTCATGGGTGCACCTCAGCCACGCTCAAGGTCCTAAACGATATCTTAACAGCGATCAATAAGAGACATTACTGTGCAGCCGTATTCATGGACCTGGCTAAGGCTTTCGACTCTGTCAATTACCACATTCTTATCAGCAGACTCAACAGCGTTGGTTTCTCAAATGACTGCCTCGCCTGGGTGCCACAGGGTTCAATTCTCGGGTCAACTCTTTTCTCTCTATACATCAATGATGTCGTTCTGGCTGCTGGTGATTCTCTGATCCACCTCTACGCAGACGACACCATTCTGTATACGTCTCACCCTTCTTTGGACACTGTGTTAGCTAACCTCCAGAGGAGCTTCAATGCCATACAACTCTCCTTCTGTGGCCTCCAGCTGCTCTTAAATGCAAGTAAAACTAAATGCATGCTATTCAACCGATCGCTGCCCGCACCTGCCTGCCCATCCAGCATCACTACTCTGGACGGTTCTGACCAAGAATATGTGGACAACTGCAAATACCTAGGTGTCTGGTTAGACTGTAACCTCTCCTTCCAGACCCACATCAAACATCTCCAATCCAAAATTAAATCTAGAATCGGCTTCCTATTTCGTAAACAAAGCATCCTTCACTCATGCTGCCAAACATACCCTTGTAAAACTCTCGTTGGCTGGCCCTCGCTTCATATTCATCGCTCCAGGTCATCTATAAGTCTTTGCTAGGTAAAGCCCCTCCTTATCTCAGCTCACAACAGCAGCACCCACCCGTAGCACGTGCTCCAGCAGGTATATCTCACTGGTCACCCCCAAAGCCAATTCCTTGTTTGGCCGCCTTTCCTTCAAGTTCTCTGCTGCCAATGACTGGAACGAATTACAAAAATCACTGAAGCTGGAGACTCACATATCCCTCTCTAACTTTAAGCACCGGCTCACAGATCACTGCACCTGTACATCGCCCATCTGTAAATAGCCCATCCAACTACCTCATCCCCATACTGTTATTTATGTTTTTAATGCTTTGCACCTGAATATCTCAACTTGCACATTCATCTTCTGCACATTGCTATTTATTCCCCTATCCTCCCTTATCTTACCTCATTTGCACACACTGTATATATCCTTTTCTATTGTGTTATTGACTGTACGTTTGTTTATTCCATGTGCAACTCCGTGTTGTTATTTGTGTAGCACTGATTTGCTTTATCTTGGTCAGGTCGCAGTTGTAAATGAGAACTTGTTCTCAACTGGCCTACCTGGTTAAATAAAAGTGTGAAATTAAATAAAAAATAACTCTTCCCCTGTGATCTTGGTGTTTGTTGTCTGCTTGACGTTACGCTGTGTGTCGTCTTAGCCGTGTCGTCTGCTTCACGTTACGCTGTGTGTTGTCTTAGCCCTGTCGTCTGCTTGACGTTACGCTGTGTGTTGTCTTAGCCCTGTCGTCTGCTTGACGTTACGCTGTGTGTTGTCTTAGCCCTGTCGTCTGCTTGACGTTACGCTGTGTGTTGTCTTAGTCCTGTCGTCTGCTTGACGTTACGCTGTGTGTTGTCTTAGCCCTGTCGTCTGCTTGACGTTACGCTGTGTGTTGTCTTAGCCCTGTCGTCTGCTTGACGTTACGCTGTGTGTTGTCATAGCCCTGTCGTCTGCTTGACGTTATGCTGTGTGTTGTCTTAGTCCTGTCATCTGCTTGACGTTATGCTGTGTGTTGTCTTAGCCCTGTCATCTGCTTGACGTTATGCTGTGTGTTGTCTTACCCCTGTTGTCTACTTGACGTTGCGCTGTGTGTCGTCTTAGCCCTGTCGGCTGCTTGACGTTATGCTATGTGTTGTCTTAGCCCTGTCATCTGCTTGACGTTATGCTTTGTGTTGTCTTAGCCCTGCCGTCTGCTTGACGTTATGCTTTGTGTTGTCTTAGCCCTGTCGTCTGCTTGACGGTATGCTGTGTGTCGTCTTAGCCCTGTCATCTGCTTGACATTACACTGTGTGTTGTCTTAGCCCTGTCATCTGCTTGACGTTACGCTGTGTGTTGTCTTAGCCCTGTCGTCTGCTTGACGCTTAGCCCTGTCGTCTGCTTGACGGTACGCTGTGTGTTGTCTTAGCCCTGTCATCTCCTTGACGTTATGCTGTGTGTTGTCATAGCGCTGTCGTCTGCTTGACGTTACGCTGTGTGTTGTCTTATCCCTGTCATCTGCTTGACGTTATGCTCTGTGTTGTCTTAGCCCTGTCGTCTGCTTGACGTTATGCTGTGTGTTGTCTTAGCCCTGTCGTCTGCTTGACGTTATGCTTTGTGTTGTCTTAACCCTGCTGTCTGCTTGACGTTATGCTTTGTGTAGTCTTAGCCCTGTCGTCTGCTTGACGTTATACTGTGTGTCGTCTTAGCCCTGTCATCTGCACGTTATGCTGTGTGTTGTCTTAGCCCTGTCGTTTGCTTGACGTTACGCTGTGTGTTGTCTTAGCCCTGTCGTCTGCTTGACGTTACACTGTGTGTTGTCTTAGCCCTGTCGTCTGCTTGACGTTACGCTGTGTGTTGTCTTAGCCCTGTCGTCTGCTTGACGTTACGCTGTGTGTCGTCTTAGCCCTGTCGTCTGCTTGACGTTACGCTGTGTGTCGTCTTAGCCCTGTCGTCTGCTTGACGTTACGCTGTGTGTCGTCTTAGCCCTGTCGTCTGCTTGACGTTACGCTGTGTGTCGTCTTAGCCCTGTCTGCTTGACTTTATGCTGTGTGTTGTCTTAGACCTGTCGTCTGCTTGACGTTATGCTGTGTGTTGTCTTAGCCCTGTCATCTGCTTGACGTTATGCTGTGTGTCGTCTTAGCCCTGCCGTCTGCTTGACGTTCCCCTGTGTGTCGTCTTAGCCCTGCCGTCTGCTTGACGTTATGCTGTGTGTTTTTCCGTCTATCACGTTCAAGCCTTTGTACTTAGATTACATACTGTAACAGCAGGATAAGGCATCACATTAAGACTTCTCTAACCGATGTGAATGAAGAGGTCTGTATTTGTGTGTGTCTCTGTGTGTGTGCAAAACAGGAAGAAAGTATCAAACCAACAAACCATTAGTTAGCAACATAAGCCACGACATGCTGCCTGTGAAGAAGACAGCAGGTAGCCTAGTGGTCAGAGCGTTGGGCCAGTAACCGAAAGGTTGCTGGATTGAATCCCCGAGCTGACAAGGTAAAAATCTGTTGTTTTGCCCCTGAACAAGGCAGTTAACCCACTGTTCCCTGGTAGGCCGTCATTGTAAATAAGAATTTGTTCTTAACTGACTTGCCTGGTTAATTAAAAAAAGGCAAAAAACATTTAAGAAGACGTATCTCACAGCATGATGGCCCACAGGATAACACATGTTAGGAGTGCGTAAGGAGTGCGCGTGCTTGCGTGTGTGTGTTCGCATCCGTGTGCATGTGCCTATACGAGTGTGTGTGTGTGTGTTCACATGTGAGTATTAAGCTGTGTGTGGGCGTGTGATAGATGACAATGTCCAAATTGAAAACGCAGGTTGTAACTCGCCTATCTCTCCCCCAGATGTAGTCTCTCGATGTTCCTAATATTTCATTTCTCTGTTTTCCACTGAACTTTAATTCCGTTCTGAAAAATAAAACCACTGTTTAGGACATTCATCTTTTAGGACATTCATCTCATTTATGGTTATCGTTTATGCTCATCGTGCAAACAGCAACTTGTTACTTATTTTATCTGGAAAAGCACTCCTATTGTTTTGTCAGAAGGAAGACTTATTGTCTTGTAAGACCAGACACCAAAACACAGGTCTGGTCTTGAGCCCCGACTCTGAGAATCTAAAGAGTTCTTCTCTCTAGACGCTGTGTGGACTCACCATCATGACTGGCATGCTGTGTGTGGACACTGTGGGGACTCACCATCATGACTGGCATGCTGTGTGTGGACACTGTGTGGACACTGTGTGGACACTGTGGGGACTCACCATCATGACTTGCATGCTGTGTGTGGACACTGTGTGGACACTGTGGGGACTCACCATCATGACTGGCATGCTGTGTGGACTCACCATCATGACTGGCATGCTGTGTGTGGACACTGTGTGGACACTGTGTGGACACTGTGGGGACTCACCATCATGACTTGCATGCTGTGTGTGGACACTGTGGGGACTCACCATCATGACTTGCATGCTGTGTGTGGACACTGTGGGGACTCACCATCATGACTTGCATGCTGTGTGTGGACGCTGTGTGGACACTGTGTGGACACTGTGGGGACTCACCATCATGACTTGCATGCTGTGTGTGTACACTGTGGGGACTCGCCATCATGACTTGCATGCTGTGTGTGTACACTGTGGGGACTCACCATCATGACTGGCATGCTGTGTGTGGACTCGCCATCATGACTTGCATGCTGTGTGTGGACGCTGTGTGGACGCTGTGTGGACACTGTGGGGACTCGCCATCATGACTGGCATGCTGTGTGTGGACGCTGTGTGGACACTGTGGGGACTCGCCATCATGACTTGCAATGCTGTGTGTGGACGCTGTGTGGACGCTGTGGGGACACTGTGTGGACACGCCATCATGACTTGCAATGCTGTGTGTGGACGCTGTGTGGACGCTGTGGGGACTCTGTGTGGACACTGTGGGGACTCGCCATCATGACTTGCAATGCTGTGTGTGGACGCTGTGTGGACGCTGTGGGGACTCTGTGTGGACGCTGTGGGGACTCTGTGTGGACACTGTGGGGACTCGCCATCATGACTTGCAATGCTGTGTGTGGACTCTGTGTGGACGCTGTGGGGACTCTGTGTGGACGCTGTGGGGACTCTGTGTGGACACTGTGGGGACTCTGTGTGGACACTGTGGGGACTCTGTGTGGACACTGTGGGGACTCTGTGTGGACACTGTGGGGACTCTGTGTGGACACTGTGGGGACTCTGTGTGGACGCTGTGGGGACTCTGTGTGGACTCTGTGTGGACACTGTGGGGACTCTGTGTGGACGCTGTGGGGACTCTGTGTGGACACTGTGGGGACTCTGTGTGGACACTGTGGGGACTCTGTGTGGACACTGTGGGGACTCTGTGTGGACTCTGTGTGGACACTGTGGGGACTCTGTGTGGACGCTGTGGGGACTCTGTGTGGACACTGTGGGGACGCTGTGTGGACACTGTGGGGACTCTGTGTGGACACTGTGGGGACTCTGTGTGGACTCTGTGTGGACGCTGTGGGGACTCTGTGTGGACGCTGTGTGGACGCTGTGGGGACTCTGTGTGGACTCTGTGGGGACTCTGTGTAGACGCTGTGGGGACTCTGTGTGGACACTGTGGGGACTCTGTGTGGACACTGTGGGGACTCTGTGTGGACGCTGTGGGGACTCTGTGTGGACACTGTGGGGACTCTGTGTGGACGCTGTGGGGACTCTGTGTGGACACTGTGGGGACTCTGTGTGGACACTGTGGGGACTCTGTGTGGACACTGTGGGGACTCTGTGTGGACGCTGTGGGGACTCTGTGTGGACACTGTGGGGACTCTGTGTGGACGCTGTGGGGACGCTGTGTGGACGCTGTGGGGACTCACCATCATGACTGGCATGCTGTGTGTGGACACTGTGGGGACTCGCCGTCATAACTTGGATTATAACAGCCTGCCCTTAGACCACATGAGGAGTTGTGTGTATTTCCCCGTCTCTGATAGGAGATCTAGCCTTACATTCCACCCTTTGATGTCCACACCCATTTAGGCCTTCATTCTGAGTGCTCACAATTCCTGGAATAAAAGAGGAAAAAAACGATTATCAGATTCGGAGAAGTAATTTCTCCTCGCTGGCTTCCTGTTTTTTTAGATTCTAGACCATTTAGAACATTCCGTAAATAGTCCCAGACTGCATCAGACATGCTAATGATGCTCCTTTCAGAATCAAATGTTGCCCTATTCCCTATATGGGCCTTGGTCAAAAGTAAACAAACATCTCAGTCTTCAACCTTGAAGGGCATTGTTCATCATTTCTCCAGTTTCTCTGGACTAATTATGATAAGTGTACTATATTACGGATGGGTTTCTAAAATATGCTAATTTTAAATTGCTATGTGGTCTCCCAAATACATGGGCAGATGGCGAAGTTGGTGTCCTTGATGTACATATCCAGGAAATGTCAAGCAATCTTGCAACTATTAACTTTAATAGAAAAGTTGCCAAAATACACTACATAACCAAAAGTATGTGCTTCCAAAACATCTCAAAATATCTCAATCCAAAATTATGGGTATTAATACGGAGTTGGTCCCCCCCTTTGCTGCTATAACATCCTCCACTATTCTGGGAAGGCTTTCCACTAGATGCTGGAACATTTCCGCAGAGACTTGCATCCATTTAGTCACAAGATCATTAGCGATGTCGGGCACTGATGTTGGACAATTAGGCCTGACTCGTAGTCGGTGTTCTAATTCATCCCAAAGGAGTTCGATGGGCTTGAGGTCAGGGCTCTGTGCAGGACAGTCAAGTTCTTCCACACCGATCTCAACAAACTATTTCTGTATGGACCTCGCTTTGTGCACAGGGACATTACCATGCTGAAACAGGAAAGGGCTTTCCCCAACATTACCATGCTGAAACAGGAAAGGGCTTTCCCCAACATTACCATGCTGAAACAGGAAAGGGCTTTCCCCAAACTGTTGCCAAAGTTGGTGGTGAAGCGGAATTCATCAGTTGACCAGGGCGGCTCCAGTATCGCAGACATTTGCCAAACTGACTTGTTGGAAAAGTGGCATCCTATGACCGTGCCACGTTGAAAGTCACTGAGCTCTTCAGTGAAGTCATTCTACTGCCAATGTTTGTCTATGGAGATCGCATGGCTGTGTGCACGATTTCATACAACTGTCACTAACGGGTGTGGCTGAAATAGCCGAATACACTAATTTGAAGTGGTGTCCACATACTTTTGTATGTATAGTGTAGATGGGATCTTAAAACTGTGGAGAGAGAAATAACTGTCCATCGACAGGAAAATGACCCTGATTAATTCTCAGTAATACCTCAGTTTACATATTTATTCATTACTCCACTGAATCCAGGAGAATCCTTTCTCATATAATTTGAGAAATAAATTTAACATTTTATTTGGAATGGCAAACCAGATAAAGTTAAACAAGTATTTTTATATAGAGAAAGGGTTAAAACTATGTATAAAATTACGCTATTAAACCGCTCTTGTCCATTGTACCAAAAGTATATTTAAATACAAACTGGTTTTCTAGCAGGCTGCTAAAATAGGCACATCCAATGATCAAAACATACACTTTTGCCATTATACAGATTAAAACCAACCAATTTCCGGTGGATTGACAATGGATCTGTAACGGTTTTCTTTAGGTGAAGTAGAGGCGGACCAAAATGCAGCGTGGTTGTCATTCATTGTACTTTAATAAAGACACTGTACACGAATAAACGCGCGACAACATAAACCAGTCCTATCTGGTGCGAAACACAAAGACAGGAACAATCACCCACAAACACACAGTGAAACCCAGGCTACCTAAATATGGTTTCCAATCAGAGACAATGACTAACACCTGCCTCTGATTGAGAACCATATCAGGCCAAACATAGAAATAGACAAACAAGACATCCAACATAGAATGCCCACTCAGATCACACCCTGACCAAACAAAACATAGAAACATACAAAGCAAACTATGGTCAGGGTGTGACAGGATCCCTGTTTAAAGTATCCTCCTTTTAAACGAAGAAACACACTCCAGAAGAGGCTAAATAAATATTACACTCGCATTAACATCTGCTAACCACGTGACAAATAACATTTGATTTGATTTGATAACGACCGTTCCACAGTTGCATGAAAAACAGTGTTTAAACACTTTACAATGAAGAAGTTATTCGGATTTTTACGAATGATCTTTGAAAGGCAGGGACCTACAAAAGGGAGTTTATAAGGAAGGTTCATGTTTATGAATTACATTATAAATTAGAATGCAGAAAATGTATAAGGAAGGTTCATGTTTATGAATTACATTATAAATAAGAATGCAGAAAATGTATAAGAAAGGTGTAATGTTTATGAATTACATTATAAATTAGAATGCAGAAAATGTGTCACACAAGCAATTAACAAACGTGTACGGAGAAATATGCTCGATACAAAAGTACTGTATAACAAATTAAATCACAGCTCTGCCACAAAAGAAATGGAAGAGGCAATTGCAAAAAAGAGAAAGGAATTAATTTCCATCTCTCACCTCACACTTGTACAGGTTACCCATTTGTACATACAGTGAATCAGGATCAATTATAGGCACCCCTATTTGACCTTTGGCAAATGCTGAGTAACAGTCACGCGTTGGCACCTCTGAGATCTAAAGGTTAAGAATGTGGAAGAGGAGGAGGATGAAGAAGAGGAGGAGGAAGTGGAGATGGAGGATGAGTAAGAGGGGGAGGAGGAAGAGAAGAAGGAAGAAGAGGAAGAGGAGGAGGAGGAGGAGGAGTGGGAGGAGTAGGAGGTGGAAGAGAAGAAGGAAGAAGAGTAAGAGGAGGAGGAGGAGGAGGAGTGGGAGGAGGAGGAAGAGAAGAAGGAAGAAGAGGAATAGGAGGAGGAGGAGTGGGAGGAGGAGGACGAAGAGAAGAAGGAAGAAGAGGAAGAGGAATAGGAGGAGGAGTAGGAGGAGGAGGAGGAGGAGGATGTGAGCTATGGAAGATTCTGGGAGAAGGGCCACACGTGATTGAAAGATCACACCACACTGAATTCTGATAAGCACACATTGCTGCCTCTGGGGTACAGAGGCTAAGGAAGACAAAGAGGAAGGGAGAAGTTAAGGAAGAATGGTTTAGGAAGTACGGAGGATTAAGGGTGGGGAGGCGAGTACTCACCTGCGTGAGGTGTCAGGATGTGTTTCACAGACCGTCAGCACACATCAGAGGGCAGAGGAAGCTCAAGTGTGTGTGTGTGTGTGTGTGTGTGTGTGTGTGTGTGTGTGTGTGTGTGTGTGTGTGTGTGTGTGTGTGTGTGTGTGTGTGTGTGTGTGTGTGTGTGTGTGTGTGTGTGTGTGTGTGTGTGTGTGTGTGTGCGTGTGCGTGCGTGCGTGCGTGCGTGCGTGGTTCGTCATCATCAGTACACATCATAGGAAGCATAGCTCAGCCGTCTCTCTGTCAGTCCAATCACAAGGCCAGACTCACGTGCCCCTTTAATCGCCTTGTTTCGATCCAGAAGGTCTCATAGGAACCACATCAAATCAAATCAAATGGTTTGTGTGTGAGCTGAGGAATAACGAGAAGGGGAAAGAAGTAATAAAGGAATTGTTTTGGTTTTTCATAAAGTAGCTCATTAGATTGGATCTCGGCTATAGATTTTAAAACTCTTATATATGTTTGACCCCAAACATCAAAGTCTATGTGATTATAGTTAGAGGAATTCATATTCCAAGCATTCCTGTAGACATATCTTCATCTACTAACCTCTAAAGGAGAGACATCACAACATGTGTGTAGATGTACTGAAGGGTCATGTCCTCCTCTTATGGTTTGGCACTCATCTCAGATAAAGCAACCAAAATGAGATTATGGTGCAGAATTTACTGTAAATAAAGTAACCAAAATGAGATTATGGTGCAGAATTTACTGTAAATAAAGTAATCAACATGAGATTATGGTGCAGAATTTACTGTAAATAAAGTAACCAACATGAGATTATGGTGCAGAATTTACTGGAAATAAAGTAACCAACATGAGATTATGGTGCAGAATTTACTGGAAATAAAGTAACCAAAATTAGATTATGGTGCAGAATTTACTGTAAATAAAGTAATCAACATGAGATTATGGTGCAGAATTTACTGTAAATAAAGTAACCAACATGAGATTATGGTGCAGAATGTACTGTAAATAAAGTAACCAACATGAGATTATGGTGCAGAATTTACTGTAAATAAAGTAACCAAAATTAGATTATGGTGCAGAATTTACTGTAAATAAAGTAACCAAAATTAGATTATGTTGCAGAATTTACTGTAAATAAAGTAATCAACATGAGATTATGGTGCAGAATTTACTTTAAATAAAGTAACCAACATGAGATTATGGTGCAGAATTTACTGTAAATAAAGCAACCAAAATGAGATTATTGTCACTCCCTGATCTGTTTTACCTGTCCTTGTGCTTGTCTCCAGCCCCTGCAGGTATCTCCATCTTCCCCACTTATCCTCTGGGTATTTATACCTGCGTTTTCTGTCTGTCTGTGCCCGTCTGTCTTGTTTGTTCAAATCAACCAGCGTCTTGTCTCAGTGCCTGTTTTTCCCCAGTCTATCTATTTCTCGTCCTCCTGGTTTTTGACCCTTGCCTGTCCTGACCCTGAACCCGCCTGACCACTCTGCCTGTCCTGACCCGGAATCCACCTGACCACTCTGCCTGTCCTGACCCTGAACCCGCCTGACCACACTGCCTGTCCTGACCCCGCCTGACCACTCTGCCTGTCCTGACCCTGAACCCACCTGACCACTCTGCCTGTCCTGACCCTGAACCCGCCTGACCACTCTGCCTGTCCTGACCCTGAACCCACCTGACCACTCTGCCTGTCCCTGACCCTGAACCCGCCTGACCACTCTGCCTGTCCCTGACCCTGAACCCGCCTGACCACACTGCCTGTCCTGACCCTGAACCCGCCTGACCACTCTGCCTGTCCTGACCCTGAACCCGCCTGACCACTCTGCCTGTCCCTGTCCCTGAGCCTGCCTGACCACTCTGCCTGTCCCTGACCCTGAACCCGCCTGACCACACTGCCTGTCCTGACCCTGAACCCGCCTGACCACTCTACCTGTCCCTGTCCCTGAGCCTGCCTGACCACTCTGCCTGTCCCTGACCCTGAGCCTGCCTGACCACTCTGCCTGAACTGACCCTGAGCCTGCCTGACCACTCTGCCTGTCCCTGACCCTGAGCCTGCCTGACCACTCTGCCTGAACTGACCCTGAGCCTGCCTGTCGTCCTATACCTTGGCCTCTACTCTGGAATATCGACCTATGCCTGCCTTGACCTGTCGTTTGCCTGCCCCTGTTGTTACAGTAAACATTGTTTCTTCACACAGTCTGCACTTGGGTCTTTCTTGATAAATATGGTGCAGAATTTACTGTAAATGAAGCAACCAAAATGAGATTATGGTGCAGAATGTACTGTAAATGTAATGGCAATACAGAATCCAGAGGCTTTGAGGCTCAAACCCCAGACGCTATAGCCTCATATCTGTTATTACGAACAACCTTAAAATGTGCTGTTTTTAACCCACACTAAAATAAATGGAAATAAAAAGTGAAATCAAATAGAATCAAAACATTTATATTTTGGTCTGTATAAATATGTTTGTGTATAGCTTTCTTCCCTAGAGCTTGCGGTTCAAACCCTTTTCTCTGGAACGGCTGAGAGCGGGGATCCAATGCATTGGATGTACGCCAAGCCAAAACTATAATACCGTATCGTTAGCCAGGAAAGCAGCAGCAGCTCCCATAATGACATGATGCTGACATGATGCTGACATGATGCTGACATGATGCTGACATGATGCTGACATGATGCTGCTCCATAGAGAGTAGTTAGCATCCCGATCAGGGGCTTTAAATGTAATAATACTTATATATTGTTTGGCATTTGGCAGATGTTTTTCTTACACTAGTAGTGCAATTTCATATGGGTTAGCCCCAGCGGGAATCTAACCCACGACCCTGGTGTTGTAATAACATCCTATAACCAACTGAGCTACACAGGACCACAATGTCTAGTTGGGATTGATATCATCAATCCTCTCCCCTTCCCTGGTGACAGCTATCATTCCCAACATCCTGGAAGTCAAAGACATAATGAATGGGAAAGAAAACAATAAACGTTGCCCTAACAGATCCAAATGAAATAAAGCCTTAATACCAAACCGAGTTTATCAAAACATGCGGTGAAGGCGTGGCTCAAGCTTCATAATCTGACCATTTAACAATGTTGTTTGATTGCACCACACTCGTGTCTTGGTCAATGGCTGACTTATTCCAGACTTGGTTTCAGGATCTAGGGAATGATTTGTGACTAATCCAGACATCACAACCATTGTTTTCAACTTCATGCTCTGGCAGTGTTCTGACAGCATTGTGGCAACATAATGGCTGTGTTCAGGCTGTGTTTCTGCTATAAGGATCAACCTTTCAGCACCTCAGAGCAGGAGGGCTCAGAATCAGGATCAGGATGAAGATCAGAGATAGTGTGCCATAAACACAAAAGGGTTCTATAGAAACCAAAAAGGGTTCTATATAAACCAAAAAGGGTTCTATAAAAAACAAAAAGGGTTCTATCATATGCTTCATATATGGTAACCTAAAATGTTCTATATGCAATCCTTTTGTTTGCTAATATATATATAGAACATAAAGAACCACAAGGTTCTACATTTTTTATTGAACCTTTATATAAACATTATTTTAACTGGGAAGACAAATTGAGACCGAGGTCTCTTTTACAAATGTGCCGTGTCTTTGTGAGAAGGCAGAGTAGGTGAACAGTGGTTCCCACTGTGAAGCATGGAGGAGGAGGTGTGATGTTGTGGGGGTGCTATGCTGGTGACACTGCCTGTGATTTATTTCGAATTCAAGGCACACTTAACCAGCATGGCTACCACAGCATTCTGCAGCGATACGCCATCCCATCTGGTTTGCTCTTAGTGGGACTATCATTTGTTTTTCAACAGGACAATGACCCAACACACCTCCAGGCTGTGTAGGGGCTATTTGACCAAGAAGGAGAGTGATGGAGTGCTGCATCAGATGACCTGGCCTCCACAATTACCCGACCTCAACCCAGTTGAGATGGTTTGGGATGAGTTGGACTGCATAGTGAAGGAAAAGCAGCCAACAAGTGCCCATCATACACATACGTTAATTTGAAGAATATCAAATATATTTAGATTTGTTTAACACTTTTTTGGTTACTACATGATTCCTTATGTGTTATTTCATAGTTTTGATGTCTTCACTATTATTCTACAATGTAGAAAATAGTCAAAATAAAGAAAAACCCTTAAATGAGTAGATGTGTCCAAACTTTAACTGTTGCCGTATGAACATTAAAATGCAAAAACACAGTCGCGCGAAGCACAAAAAAAACCATCACAAATCACACTGTTACATTCCTCCACAAATAAATCCCAAATTAAAACTTTAAATTGCCTGCATGGCATCAGAACCTCCAGTTTAAATATATTTTGAATTTTGTTCCAGCAAATACGGTGCAATAAAACTAAAAGTGAACGGGTTAGGCAACTCAGGTGTCGATACTTCAACAGCAAAGTGAGATAAGACGTAAATTGATGAAGTAGGGCATTGTAAACAGAAAAGGGAGCAATGTAGTAATCTACGGGTTTTTAGAGAAGTCCAGACAACTTTTTGATACAGGATGCAGTGATGACGATCAAAACTGTCACCTGTAACAAAATGAAGGGAACTCTGGTAGATGGCATCCAAACGTTTAAGAAATAGTAGCAGCTGCACTTTGAGAAATAATATCATCATAATCAAGAACAGATAAAAAGGTTGACTGAATAATCTGCTTAGAGAAAGTCACAATCTGTTTCTGTAGAAAAAGCCAACCTTATATGTTAACCAGCTCATCTACAGTGTATGTTTTTAAAATGTGAAATCCATTTAAATCCAAATGCCTAAGTGTTTATATGCGGGAACACGTTCAATTTTAGAACCATCTAATGATTGAACCTATAGTTCATCTGAAACATTCTTACAAAAGTTTGAAAACAACATGTATTTCGTTTTGCCCATATTAAGCATAAGTTTTAAATCATCAAGGGATTCCTGCTGTAAAACCTGACTTAGAGTTTTGACACAGGCAGATCAACAGTCGGGGCAATAGCAAACATAAGAGTTTCATCCATATATAGATTACATTTTTTTACAGATCGACCAATGGTGTTTATAAAAATAAGAACAGATCCCAAAATCAACCCCTGTGGTAGGTCTTTATGTACTTCAAGAAATTCAGACTTAACTTCACTAGGGTAGGGGGCAGCATTTGGAATTTTGGATGAAAAGCGTGCCCAAAGTAAACTGCCTGGTACTCAGGCCCAGAAGCTAGGATATGCATATAATTGGTAGATGTGGATAGAAACCACTCTAAAGTTTCTAAAACTGTTACAAATAATGTCTGTGAGTATAACGGAACTGATATGGCAGGCTAAAACCTGAGGAAAATCCAACCAGGAAGTGCTATTATTTTGAAAGGCTGTTTTTCCATTGAAAGCCTGTCCACCATACAAAGACTTATGACCCAGTTCACGATCCCTATGACTTTACTACATGTGGCCAGTCTTTTGGCATTGTTTCAGGCTTTTACTCTGAAAAATGAGGGAGAAACACCACTTCCAATGAGTGGACAGTGGAAATATCCAGACATGAGTCCTGCGCGTGACCGGGAGGGCACCTTTCTTGTTTTTCCTTTTCTATTGACTAAGCTGTTATCCTGTTGAAATATGATCGATTCTTTATGACAAAAACAACTTGAGGATTGAATATAAACATCGTTTGACATGTTTCTACGAACTTTTATGGTACTTTTTTGATTTTTCGTCTGCCTGCTGTGACCTCGCTTTGTTCCAATGGATTACTGAACAAAACGCACCAACAAAACTGAGGTTTTTGGACATAAAGAGGGACTTTATCGAACAAAACAAACATTTATTGAGTAAATGGGAGTCTTATGAGTGCAAACATACGAAGATCATCAAAGGTAAGTGATTTATTTTAGCACTATTTCTGACTTGTGTAACTCCTCTATGTGGCTGGTAACTGTTTGTAATGATTTGTCTGCTGGGCGCTGTTCTCAGATAACCGCATGGTATGCTTTCGCCGTAAAGCCTTTTTGAAATCTGAAACCGTGGTTGGATGAACAAGAAGTTAAATATTTAAACCCATGTTTAACACTTGTATATTTTCAGAATTTTTATAAATAAATAAGAATTTGTTCTTAAACTGACTTGCATAGTAAAATAAAGGTAAAAAAAAAAAGAGCCCTATGGCACCCTGTTCCCTTTGTAGTGCACTACCTTTGAACAGAGCCAATAGTGCGCCATATAGGTATTATGGTGTGATTTGGGAAGCATCCCTATCACCTCCCTCTAGGTGAGTTGTGCTGCTGTCTGTCATCTCAGTTACCTTGTGATGAGAAGGAACCCTGGGACAAGACAAGAGACAAGGACAAAGCAGGGCTGGTTCTGTGTGTGTGTGTGTGTGTGTGTGTGTGTGTGTGTGTGTGTGTGTGTGTGTGTGTGTGTGTGTGTGTGTGTGTGTGTGTGTGTGTGTGTGTGTGTGTGTGTGTGTGTGTGTGTGTGTGTGTGTGTGTGTGTGTGTGTGTGTGTGTGTGTGTGTAATAAAGAGCCCTGGAGGGTAGAGAATAAAGACACAAGGTTCAGGTCCATTCAGGCAAATGGTTTATAGTTCACAGAACGCTGCAGCAGGCAGGGATAATCGTTTATAAAGCAGTGAAAATGTCTAGTTGAATACATGTTCCAGTGAAATCCTGTCCTAGACAAACCTGTCCCAGATAAACCTGTCCTAGACAGACCTGTCCCAGACAAACCTGTCCTAGACAGAGCAATGGGTCTGTGCCTGATTTGTAGTTATATCTTTCCTACCTCAAAGTATGAGAAGATGGGAGTAATTGAATTTAGTGCACAGGATTTATTTTTCTTTTTTTGCTTTATCTTACTGGCTTTTAAAGTGCCTTTATGTTACTTGTTGATAGAATTGAATTCGGTTCACCAGAACATGTACTATCCAGAGTGTTTTGTTCATACCACATACATACATGTGTTGGTTAAAGGGCAGAAATTCATATGTATAATATACACAGTTGGCTTGTAAACAAAATGTCGCTGGTTCGAATACCTGAGCCGACAAGGTGTAAAGTGTGCTGATGTGCCGTTGAGTAAGGCACTTAACCCTTATTTGAACCAGGGACGTCGTACCACTATGCCTGACCCTGTAAAACAACACATTTCACTGCACCTAGCCAGTGTCTGTGACAAAAAAAAAACATGTTTTATGTTAAGTATGAGTCTCAAAAATCTGCCAAAGTCGTACTTCATTACTTGGGGAATGACCAAATTAATTCAAATGGACCATACGATGAATGAGTCCCGTTTTCATACATCCCAGCAGGTAAAAAAAAAGGATGCGTCCCAAATCACACTCTACTCCCTAGATAGGGCACTACTTTTGACTATGGCTCAGGTGAAAAGTAGTGCACTATAAAATGAATAGGGTGCCATTTGGGGTGCCAACCAGGGACTCAGGCAGTCGTATACTGTACATGACCTCGCTTTGATCCCAATCCCTGCCCCTCTTAACTCCCTGTAGTCACGCATAGCAGATAGAACACAGCCTGGAGCCAGTCTGCAATGCTTCCTTTACCATGACTGTGTGTGTGGGCGGTTGAGTGTGTGTGTGTGTGTGTGTGTGTGTGTGTGTGTGTGTGTGTGTGTGTGTGTGTGTGTGTGTGTGTGTGTGTGTGTGTGTGTGTGTGTGTGTGTGTGTGTGTGTGTGTGTGTGCTGTGCCATCGTGGGGGCAACGCCAGCTGTAATCCCCAGGATATTCTAATTCATAAATATGGATTTGGGAACCACTGTTATTTACTTAGTGAGTGAGTTACACAGTTACCCCAAGTGGTTGGTTATAATACTACTTGTCGTCTTCCAACTTCAGTGATTCAGTGATTCAGTGACTTCACTGACTTCACTGACTTCATTGACTTCATTGACTTCAGTGATTCAGTGATTCAGTGACTTCATTGACTTCATTGACTTCAGTGATTCAGTGATTCAGTGATTCAGTGATTCAGTGACTTCATTGACTTCATTGACTTCAGTGATTCAGTGATTCAGTGATTCAGTGATTCAGTGATTCAGTGATTCAGTGACTTCATTGACTTCATTGACTTCAGTGATTCAGTGATTCAGTGATTCAGTGACTTCAGTGATTCAGTGATTCAGTGATTCAGTGACTTCATTGACTTCAGTGATTCAGTGATTCAGTGATTCAGTGATTCAGTGATTCAGTGGCTTCATGCGGCCTTGCAATGTGAACGTATATTCTTGTTCAATGACAACTTACATGGTCACATCACGTGATCCCCCTATATCCTTTACTTCCTCTGCTTTTCCCAGAGGATTCAGCTGACTAATGGGAGTTACTGGAGGCGCACCTCTCTTAAACCATTCCCATCATCTCCTCCTCCTCTGTGCGTGTGTGTGTGTGTGTGTGTGTGTGTGTGTGTGTGTGTGTGTGTGTGTGTGTGTGTGTGTGTGTGTGTGTGTGTGTGTGTGTGTGTGTGTGTGTGTGTGTGTGTGTGTGTGTGTGTGTGTGTGTGTGTGTGTGTGTGTGTGTGTGTGTGTGTGTGTGTGTAAGTGTGTTTAGTCAGCCTCAGACTTGCTGCCCAAGATCTGGTACACTCTTAGAAAACAAAAATAATTATATCTAGAACCTAAAAGTAGGAGAACCCTTTTGAAGAACCCTTTCTGTTTCCAGGTAGGGGTTATACCTGGAACCACGGTTCTCCTACGGGGACAGCCAAATAATTATTTTAGGTTCTAGATAGAATTCTTTTAGGTTCTAGATAGAATTATAATTTTTTTTCGCCAAAAAATGTGCTAAGAATCTATAGAAATGTATTGTGGGTATAGCTGTAGGATCAGATGCCAGCCCTCACCATAACCATCCAGAGGATGAACACATTATTATTAGCCCCTGTGTAAGAGGTTAAGGGGTGGGGGGGTGGAGATGCTGATTTATGGAATGCTTTAACATTTTCAGTGAGGAGTGAACGGCTGTCGTTACAAACCATTGACGAAGGTATTTCAGGGCAGGCTGACTCTGAACAAATGAGACAAAGTCGATATAGGGGTGAGATAAGTTCAAGAGTGTGTTTGTTTGGTTCGTGTGTTCATGCGTTTTCAGTCGATCTCGGGGTGAGCTAAGTTGAAAGTTAACAGAGTTCCGGTTTCAACGAGAGCTGGAGAGCGTTCGCTGCTCCAGCGGTGTGAGAAATGGGAGACTCTACGATAGACTCCAGAGAGAAAGCAGTCCAAAAGCTCGCTCTGATTTTCCAGAAAACCATCTGTCACTGGAGTTTCTTGTCTAATAAGCCTTTGACAAACTGTTTCCCTTTTCTATAACAATTACCGACCATTACATTTTCCACTCAATCATTGACGTGTTATTCCTTCCCCGTCGTTATAGCAACTAACTAACTTCCAGTAAGGAAGACATCGTTATAGCAACTAACTAACTTCCAGTAAGGAAGACATCGTTATAGCAACTAACTAACTTCCAGTAAGGAAGACATCGTTATAGCAACTAACTAACTTCCAGTAAGGAAGACATCGTTATAGCAACTAACTAACTTCCAGTAAGGAAGACATCGTTATAGCAACTAACTAACTTCCAGTAAGGAAGACATCGTTATAGCAACTAACTAACTTCCAGTAAGGAAGACATCGTTATAGCAACTAACTAACTTCCAGTAAGGAAGACATCGTTATAGCAACTAACTAACTTCCAGTAAGGAAGACATCGTTATAGCAACTAACTAACTTCCAGTAAGGAAGACATCGTTATAGCAACTAACTAACTTCCAGTAAGGAAGACATCGTTATAGCAACTAACTAACTTCCAGTAAGGAAGACATCGTTATAGCAACTAACTAACTTCCAGTAAGGAAGTCATCGTTATAGCAACTAACTAACTTCCAGTAAGGAAGACATCGTCGGTGTTGATACCATTCATCAATACAACCACACGACATTCATAAGTACACAGCGCTATGGTAACAGTCATGGTAACAGTCATGGTAACAGTCAATGGAGCCAAAGAGGGGGGTTCAGGGACCTTAGAGGTGCCCCCTGTAAAACATAGGAACTTGCTGCACTCCTCCCCTCTGAACCTTCGTGCTAATTCTACCTCAGTTCATACCACAGTAGCTGCTCTGCTGTCGAAATGCTGCCAACTGAGCATACCAAACATTAGGAACACATTCCTAATATTGAGTTGCACCCCATGTTGCCCTCAGAACAGCCTCAATACTTCAGGGGGTATGGACTCTACAAGGAGTCAAAAAGTGTTCCACAGGGATGCTGGCCCATGTTGACTCAAACACTTTCCACAGTTGTG
>NC_068428.1:40894442-40911942 GCF_023373465.1 Oncorhynchus keta
TATACTTAAATGTGTAGTGTCAGCCTTTGTTGCTGGCATGTAATGCCTAAGTTTGCTAATCTTGCCTATTAAAACAATCATTAAAGTAATTGAATGAGTGAGTCATCTGAGTCAATGTATAATGGAGCCGAGTTTGCCTTTTTGCCCAATATTTAATTGAATGTGCGCCAAAGGTTTTTACTATCATTCCTTATATATTCATATAATTTTACTATCATTCTTTACTTCGGCGATGTCATTTACAAAATAGCCTCCAACACTCTACTCAGCATATTGGATGCAATCTATCACAGTGTCATCCGTTTTGTCATCAAATGCCCATTACACTACCCACCACTGCAACCTGTACGTTCTCGTTGGCTGGCCCTCGCTTCAATTATATATATATATATGCCATTTAGCTGACGTTTTATCCAAAGCGACTTACAGTCATGTGTGCATACATTCTACGTATGGGTGGTCCCGGGAATCGAACCCACTACCCTGGCGTTACAAGCGCCATGCTCTACCAACTGAGCCACATAGGACCCCATATTCGTTGCCAAACCCACTGGCTCCAGGTCATCTATAAGTCTTTGCTAGGTAAAGCCCTGCCTTATCTCAGCTCACTGGTCACCACAGCAGCACCCACCCGTAGCACGCGCTCCAGCAGGTATATCTCACTGGTCACCACAGCAGCACCCACCCGTAGCACGCGCTCCAGCAGGTATATCTCACTGGTCACCACAGCAGCACCCACCCGTAGCACGCGCTCCAGCAGGTATATTAGCACGCGCTCCAGCAGGTATATCTCACTGGTCACCACAGCAGCACCCACCCGTAGCACGCGCTCCAGCAGGTATATCTCACTGGTCACCACAGCAGCACCCACCCGTAGCACGCGCTCCAGCAGGTATATTTCAATCGTCACCCCCAAAGAAAATTCCTCTTTGGCCGCTTTTCCTTCCAGTTCTCTGCAGCCAATGTCTGGAACGAATTGCAATTTTATCAGCTGTCAGAGCTTCTTACCAATCATTGCACTTGTACATAGCCCACCTGTAAATAGCCACCCAACTACCTCATCCCCATATTGTTATTCATTTTTTGCTCCTTTGCACCCCAGTATCTCTACTTGCCCATTCATCTTCTGCACATCTATCACTCCAGTGTTCATTTGCTAAATTGTAATTATTTCACCACTATGGCCTATTTATTGCCTAACCTCCCTAATCTTACTGTCACGAGTCCGACCGAGGGTGTTTCCCCTTCCCGGGCGGGTGGCGCTCGGCGGTCGTCATCACCGGCCTATTAGCTGCCACTGATTGTTTTTCCTCTCCCTCCTTGTATGTTTAGTGGTAGCACCTGTTCATGTGTAATTAGTTAATTAGTTTGTCTTTATCACCGATTATTTCAGTGTAACCCTCTGTTGTAGAGGTACGTGTTATGCCTGGTCCACATTCTCTTTCCCTGTGTTTGGGGCATCATCCTGTGGTGCGTTGGTGCTATTAAAGACACAGCTTACTCACTGTCTCCTGCGTTTGACTCCACACACCTACGACACCTGAAGCATTACAGAATCCACCTAAATCAAATTGAATGGAGTCAGCAGGAGCCAGCCAACCCTCTCCCATCGAAGGAGGAACGGGTTCTCCACCACACCACCGTTCTCCATCGGATCGGATCCGCGATGGATCAAGTGATGGAGAGAATGGACCGATGGGAGAGGAGTGGTCCCTCTCCACCTTCGGCACCCCGGCTACTCCCCATCACTGTCCACCCTCCGTCTGACTACCGAGGGCTTATGATCATCCAGGGGTTTCTGAGCTGGAGCTATACCTGGCCACCGTTAGACCCACTCCTCAGGAGCGGAGAGGGTGAGTGTCCTCATCTCCTGCCTCACGGGTCGTGCTCTGGACCCCTGATCCCAGACTCAGCGCGAGCACTATCCTCCTGCCGCTTCCGTGCCGTGTTTGATCACCCTCTAGACGGCCGAGCGGTGGGAGAACGACTTTTCATCTCAGGCAGGAGAGGAGGAGCGCCCAGGATTACGCGCTGGAGTTCCGGACCTTGGCAGCCGGATCTGGGTGGAACGACAGGGCCCTTATGGACCACTACAGGTGTAGTCTCCGAGAGGACGTCCGCTTAGCTTGTCGGGACACCACTCTGTCACTGGATCAGCTGATTGACATGTCCATTCGACTGGACAATCTGCTGGCTGCCCGCGGGCGTTCAGAGAGGGTCCTGTCGTTCCACCACCCAGCCCCTCCGCTCCCATTCCGTGGAGTTGGGAGGGGCTGCGCCGAGGGGTACCGGAGGAAGACCAACTGTGGTCGGAGAGGACACACGTTTTGCTGGGGGTCCGTCAATTCCACACTCACCCCAGGTGAGTCAGCATCAGAACCCAGAATCCCTTGTTGGCCATATGTTTGTCATCTTTCCTTCACTTTTTTTTTCCTCTTTCCCAGCATAGGCGCTAGTCTTCAGGCGCAGCTGGGAACTTTATGGATCAACTCGCCCTTAATGCCTAAGGGGTTCCGCTGGTGCCGATAGATTCTCCTTTCCCCGTGCACTCCCTAGATAGCCGGCCATTAGGGTCAGGGATGGTCGGGAGACCACGGTCCCACTGGACATGGTGAAGGGGAATCATAGGGAGCGTATCAGTTTTTTTATTATTGATTCGCCTGCGTTTCCATGGTGCTGGGGACTCCCTGGCTGGCCCGGCACAATCCTAAAATTTCGTGGAGACAGGGGGTTCTCCAGGGGTGGTCAAAGTGTTCTGGAAGGTGTTTGGGAGTTTCCATCGGTGCCACGTCGGTGGAGAGTCCAGACCAGGGTTCCACGGTGTGCATTCCCCCGAGTATGCCGAATTTGGCAATCGCTTTCAGTAAAGTGAAAGCGACTTTACCACCTTATCGACCGGGAAGGGATTGTACGATAGATCTCAGGTAGACGCTGCGCTTCCCAAGAGTCACGTTACCCGCTGTCCCAGGAGGAGACGTTGGCAATGGAGACATATGTCACGGAGTCGCTGGGACAGGGGTACATTCGCCCTCCATTTCACCCGTCTCCTCGAGTTTTTTTTTGTGAGGAAAAAGGAGGGAGGTTTGCGTCCGTGTATCGATTATTTAAACGCCATCACAGTGGGGTATATTACCCTCTACATCGCTACGGCGGTGGAATCGTTCCACGGAGCGCAGTTCTTCACAAAACTGGATCTCAGGAGCGCGTATAGTCTGGTGCGTATTCGGAAGGGAGACGAGTGGAAAACCGCATTTAGTACTACATCCGGCCACTATGAGTACCTCGTCATGCCGTATGGGTTAAAGAATGCTCCAGCCGTTTTCCAATCAAAGATTCTCAGGGACCTGTGCGGGCAGGGAGTGGTTGTTTATATCGATGACATTCTGATCTACTCGGCCACCACACCGCGCATGTGTCTCTGGTGCGCAAAGTGCTTGGTAGACTGCTGGAGCATGACCTATACGTCAAGGCTGAGAAATGCGTGTTCTCTAAACGAGCCGTCTCTTTTCTGGGATATCGCATTTCCACCTCGGGGTGGTGATGGAGGGTGACCGCATTAGGGCCGTGCGTAATCCAACCACGGTAAAGGAGGTGCAGCGGTTTTTGGGTTTTGCCAACTACTACCGGAGGTTTATCCGGGGTTTTGGCCAGATAGCGGCTCCCATTACCTCACTGCTGGGGGCCCGGTGCGATTGCAGTGGTCAGCACAGGCGGACAGAGCATTCAACAAGTTGAAGGCTGTTCACTGATGCCCTGTTGGCGCATCCGGATCCTCTCTAGCATTCATAGTGGAGGTGGACGCGTCCGAGGCTGGGGTGGGTGCCGTGCTATCACAGCGCTCGGGTACGCCACTGCCCCTGCGCTTTCTTCCAAGGAGCTCAGCCCAGCGGAGCGTAACTATGATGTGGGGGACCGGGAGTTGCTAGAGGGTGGTTAGAGCTCTGAAGGTGTGGAGACACTGGCTTGAGGGGGCTAAGCACCCTTTTCTCATCTGGACTCTGGTCACCCCACAGGCAGCATATTCTTTACCCGGTTCCGGTTTACTTTGTCTTATAGACCGGGCTCCCAGAACGTGAAGGCTGCGCACTGTCCCGCCTTTAGACACCGAGGATGGGTCCACCGAACCTACTCCCATCCTTCCCGCCTCTAAGCTGGTAGCCCCAGTGGTATGGGAGGTGGACTCGGACATCGAGCAGTTACGGGCTGAACCCAGTGTCCAGCGGGTCCAGAGGTACGTGCCGCTTGATGTTCGGGACAAGCTGATTCGGTGGGCTCACGTCCTACCCTCCTCGGGTCACCCTGGGGTGACGAGGACAGTGGGGAGCCTTCAGGGGAGGTATTGGTGGCCTACGTTGGTTAAGGGATCGTTAAGGGTTATGTCTCCTCTTGCTCAGTGTGCGCTCAGAGTAAGGCTCCTAGGCACCTTCAGAGGGAAGCTACAACCCCTCCCCGTTCCACAGCGGCCATGGTCACATCTGTCCATAGATTTCCTGACCGATCTTCCGCCGTCTCAGGGGAACACCGCAGTGATTGTGGATCGGTTTTCTAAGTCCTGCCGTCTCCTCCCGTTGCCCGGTATCCCTACAGCCCTGCAGACTGCGGAGGCATTATTTACCCATGTCTTTCGGCACTACGGGGTGCCGGAGGACATCGTTTCTGATCGGGGCCCCAATTCACGTCTGGGTATGGAGAGCGTTCATGGAACGCTTGGGGGTCTCTGTCAGCCTGACCTCCGGTTATCACCCCGAGAGTAATGGGCAGGTGGAGAGAATGAACCAGGAGGTGGGTAGGTTTCTGCGGTCGTATTGCCAGGATCAGCCAGGGGAGTGGGCACGATACATTCCCTGGGCTGAAATGGCTCAGAACTCACTACGCCACTCCTCTACTAACGTGTCCCCTTTTCAGTGTGTGTTGGGATACCAGCCGGTCCTGGCACCATGGCATCCGAGCCAGACCGAGGCTCCTGCGGTGGAGGAATGGGTACAGCGCTCCAAGGAGACCTGGAGGGCCGTCCAGGAATTGCAAGCGAGTGGACGGCAGAAGAGGAGTGCTGACCGCCACCGCAGTGAGGCCCCGTGTTTGTACCGGGGACAGGGTCTGGCTCTCGACCCGAAACCTACCTCTCCGCTTGCCCTGCCGGAAGCTGGGTCCGCAGTGTGTAGGGCCCTTTAAAGTCCTGAGGAGAATAAACGAGGTGTGTTATCGATTACAACTCCCTTCCTATTATCGTATTAACCCCTCGTTTCATGTGTCTCTCCTCAGGCCGGTGGTAGCTGGTCCCCTGCAGGACAGTGAGGTACCGGAGGTCCCTCCCCCCTCTGGACATCGAGGGGACCCCGGCGTATCCGGGCCATTCTGGACTCAAGACGCCGGGTGAGGGGCCTGCAGTACCTCGTGGACTGGGAGGGGTACGGTCCGGAGGAGAGGTGCTGGGTACCAGTGAGGGACATCTTGGATCCATCCATGTTGAGGGGATTTCCATCGCCTCCATCCGGATCGCCCTGCACCTCGTCCTCCGGGCGACCTCGAGGCCGGTGTCGGCGCGCTGCGGGAGCCGCGCGTCAGGAGGGGGTCTTCACGAGTCCGACCGAGGGTGTTTCCCCTTCCCGGGCGGTTGGCGCTCGGCGGTCGTCATCACCGTATTAGCTGCCACTGATTGTTTTTCCTCTCCCTCCTTGTATGTTTAGTGGTAGCACCTGTTCATGTGTAATTAGTTAATTAGTTTGTCTTTATTAGATTGGTTGTTGTGCGGGATTATTTCAGTGTAACCTTCGGCTCTGTTGTAGAGGTATGTTAGTGCCTGGTCGTTACTTTTCCGTTGTACATTCTCTTTCCCTGTGTTTGGGGCCGTTACTATTGTGAGCATCCTGTGGTGCGTTGGTGCTATTAAAGACGCACAGCTTTGCACTCACTGTCTCCTGCGTTTGACTCCACACACCTACGACACCTGAAGCATTACACTTACTACATTTGCACACACTGTATATAGACTTTTCTATTGTGTTATTGACTGTATGTTTGTTTATCCCATGTTTAACTCTGTGTCACATTTTTTTGCTCTATCTTGGCCAGGTCGCAGTTGTGAATGAGAACTTGTTCTCAACTGGCCTACCTGGTTAAAATAAAGGTGAAATAAATGTTTTTATAAAGACTGTATCATTCACCTTTCTTTTATAGTAAGGTTTCTTCTTTTTATTCAGTTTAGTCACATGATTTCTCAATTTGCAGTATATTTGCTAATCGGTTGTGCAGCCAGACTTGCCATTCCTTTTGCCTCATCCCTCTCAACCATCCAATTTTTCAATTGCTCATCAATCCACAGGGAGCCGTTTTATCCGTCAACTGCAGCATCTGGATGCTCCTCATTACACACCACAGACCAGCAATTATGCTTTACATCCTAAACATAGGAATCATTACAAAACATATTGTATGACCTTTTATTCACTATATTAGTCCCAGCCTTTGGAACGTTGGTTTTCCTAGATATGGCAGCCATATCGTGATCGCTACATCCAACAGATCTGGATACTGCTTTTAAGCACATTTCTGCAGCATTGGAAAATAAGTGATCGATAGATTTTGATATTTTATTCCTTTGCTGTTTGTAACTACCCTGATAGGTTGACTGATAACCTGAACCAGGTTGCAGACACTGGTTACATTTTGAAGCTTTTTCTTGAGCGGGCAGATTGATGACAGCCAGTCATTTTTTAATCACCAAGAAAAGATACCTCTCAGTTGATATCACATACATTATCAAGCATTTCACACATGTTATCCAGATACTGACTGTTAGCACTTGGTGGTCTATAGCAGCTTCCCACCAGAATGGGCTTTAGGTGAGGCAGATGAACCTGTAGCCATATTACTTCAACAGTATTTAACATGAGATCCTGTCTAAGCTTTACAGGAATGTGGTTCTGAATATGAACAGCAACACCTCCACCATTGGCATTTCTGTCTTTCCTGTAGAGGTTATAATGATGTATTGCTACCACTGTATCAAATGTATTATCTAAGTGCATTTCAGAGATAATCAGAATATGAATGCCATCTGTTACTAGCAAGTTATTGATTTCATGAACCATGTTTCTTCAGCTACATGTGTTAACGTGGGCTATTTTTAACTATTTTCTTGGATGCTTGATTGTTTTCATTGCTTTACTGGGAAGCTTAGCAGAAGTAGACATACTTATGTTATTTATGTTAGTGCAGGGTGAGCTGCACACAGTGGACTTCCTACTAGGTCACACCACCTCAGTGTTATAACAGTATAACTCCGGTTCAAAGGCATATGATCACTGCATATAATACAATAGCTGTAGGAACAGCAGATGCATTCAGGGCAGTTCGAGGGACATACATTAGGTTACTTACATTGTGTCTTCTAACGCCCCTGGGATAATGTACCTTTGCTGAACCA
Organism: Oncorhynchus keta; assembly: GCF_023373465.1. Taxonomy (NCBI): domain Eukaryota; kingdom Metazoa; phylum Chordata; class Actinopteri; order Salmoniformes; family Salmonidae; genus Oncorhynchus; species Oncorhynchus keta. The sequence continues at coordinate 40,901,869 of NC_068428.1, forward strand.
TTATGACAACTCTGCATCACAATGGTAGGGATTAACTGAGCTTGGCTTGGGTCACTGATAAGTCATTGTCTCAACGGAGCCTTATAATGTTGTGAAAGGATCCAGGAATCAAAATTATTCAGGTGGATCCCATCCTCCTTATAAAATGTGTTTTGTTTCCAAAAGGTATGTAGACCCACGAGCCACTGCGGCCCTTCATGATGAGTTCCGTTTTTTGTGGCCCCCAAACCCATCAAAGTTCCCTATCCCTGTCCTAAGGCATCGTCAGATGGTTGTCTCGTGTGTCTCCCCATCGCCCGCTGGCTTTCATGTCCCGCTCTGTATGCAAGTCCACACACAAGAACGACAGGGCTGGGACAAAAGGACATATGTGGACCACATGTTCTCTCGCTTTCTCTCTCTCTCTCTCTCTCTCTCTCTCTCTCTCTCTCTCTCTCTCTCTCTCTCTCTCTCTCTCTCTCTCTCTCTCTCTCACTTTTTTGGTGTCCGGCTTTGGCATCTTAATGATTGTTCAGTCCTCAAATCACTTCCTAAACGAGGATGAATAACGATCTTTGGCTGCTGTTGGTGTTAAACAAATATTTGCTCTTAGATTGTGTAGTGAAACATCTACCATACAGGCTTACACACACACACACACACACACACACACACACACACACACACACACACACACACACACACACACACACACACACACACACACACACACACACACACACACACACACACACACACACACACACACCAGCTGTGTAGATGGAACTCCCATTGTCCTGCTTTCTCTTTCCTCTGTCCTCTGTTCTTTCTCTCTGCTTTACAAGTCTAGTATAGTAGAGAGGGAAGGGAAGTGCAGTATGGTAGAGAGGGAAGGGATGTGCAGTATGGTAGAGAGGGAAGGGAAGTGTAGTATGGTAGAGAGGGAAGGGAAGTGTAGTATGGTAGAGAGGGAAGGGAGGTGCAGTATGGTAGAGGGAAGGGAGGTGCAGTATGGAAGAGAGGGAAGGGAGGTGCAGTATGGAAGAGAGGGAAGGGAGGTGCAGTATGGTAGAGAGGGAAGGAAGTGTAGTATAGTAGAGAGGGAAGGGAGGTGTAGTATGGTAGAGAGAGAAGGGAGTGCAGTATGGTAGAGAGGGAAGGGAAGTGTAGTATGGTAGAGAGGGAAGGAGGTGTAGTATGGTAGAGAGGGAAGGGAAGTGTAGTATGGTAGAGAGGGAAGGGAAGTGCAGTATGGTAGAGAGGGAAGGGAAGTGCAGTATAGTAGAGAGGGAAGGGAAGTGCAGTATGGTAGAGAGGGAAGGGAGGTGCAGTATGGTAGAGAGGGAAGGGAGGTGCAGTATGGTAGAGAGGGACGGAAAGTGTAGTATGGTAGAGAGGGAAGGGAGGTGCAGTATGGTAGAGAGGGAAGGGAAGTGTAGTATAGTAGAGAGGGAAGGGAGGTGTAGTATGGTAGAGAGGGAAGGGAAGTAGTATGGTAGAGAGGGAAGGGAAGTGCAGTATGGTAGAGAGGGAAGGGAGGTGTAGTATGGTAGAGAGGGAAGGGAAGTGTAGTATGGTAGAGAGGGAAGGGAAGTGTAGTATGGTAGAGAGGGAAGGGAAGTGTAGTATGGTAGAGGAAAGGAGGGATGGAAGGTGCAGTATGGTAGAGAGGGAAGGGAGGTGCAGTATGGTAGAGAGGGAAGGGAAGTGTAGTATGGTAGAGAGGAAGGGAGTGTAGTATGGTAGAGAGGGAAGGGAAGTGTAGTATGGTAGAGAGGGAAGGGATGTGTAGTATGGAAGAGAGGGAAGGGAGGTGTAGTATGGAAGAGAGGGAAGGGAGGTGCAGTATGGTAGAGAGGGAAGGGAAGTGTAGTATAGTAGAGAGGGAAGGGAGGTGTAGTATGGTAGAGAGAGAAGGGAAGTGCAGTATGGTAGAGAGGGAAGGGAAGTGTAGTATGGTAGAGAGGGAAGGGAGGTGTAGTATGGTAGAGAGGGAAGGGAAGTGTAGTATGGTAGAGAGGGAAGGGAAGTGCAGTATGGTAGAGAGGGAAGGGAGGTGTAGTATGGTAGAGAGGGAAGGGAAGTGCAGTATGGTAGAGAGGGAAGGGAAGTGCAGTATGGTAGAGAGGGAAGGGAGGTGCAGTATGGTAGAGAGGGAAGGGAAGTGTAGTATGGTAGAGAGGGAAGGGAAGTGTAGTATGGTAGAGAGGGAAGGGAAGTGCAGTATGGTAGAGAGGGAAGGGAAGTGCAGTATGGTAGAGAGGGAAGGGAAGTGCAGTATGGTAGAGAGGGAAGGGAGGTGCAGTATGGTAGAGAGGGAAGGGAGGTGCAGTATGGTAGAGAGGGAAGGGAAGTGTAGTATGGTAGAGAGGGAAGGGGAAGTGCAGTATGGTAGAGAGGGAAGGGAGGTGCAGTATGGTGAGAAGGGAAAGGGAAGTGCAGAGAGGGAAGGGAGGTGCAGTATGGTAGAGAGGGAAGGGAGGTGCAGTATGGTAGAGAGGGAAGGGAGGTGCAGTATGGTAGAGAGGGAAGGGAGGTGCAGTATGGTAGAGAGGGAAGGGAAGTGCAGTATGGTAGAGAGGGAAGGGTACAAGGTAAAGAAAATGGAAGTGCAGTATGGTAGAGAGGGAAGGGAAGTGCAGTATGGTAGAGAGGGAAGGGAGGTGCAGTATGGTAGAAGGGAAGGGAGGTGAAGTATGGTAGAGAGGGAAGGGAGGTGCAGTATGGTAGGAAAGGAAGGGAGGTGCAGTATGGTAGAGAGGGAAGGGAGGTGCAGTATGGTGAGAGGGAAGGGAAGTGCAGTATGGTGGGAAAGAAAATGAGGGAAGGGGGGAAAATGCAGTATGGTAGAGAGGGAAGGGAAGTGCAGTATGGTGAGAGAGGGAAGGGAGGTGCAGTATGGTGGGAAAGGTAAAATGGAGGTGCAGTATGGTAGAGAGGGGGAAGGTGGGAAAGGAAAGGGAAGTGCAGTATGGTGGAGAGGAAGGGAAGTGCAGTATGGTGGGAAGGGAAAGGGAAGTGCAGTATGGTGGGAAAGGAAATGGAAGTGCAGTATGGTGGGAAGGGAAAGGGAAGTGCAGTATGGTGAGAAGGGAAAGGGAAGTGCAGTATGGTGGGAAAGAAAATGGAAGTGCAGTATGGTGGGAAAGGAAAGGGAAGTGCAGTATGGTGGGAAAGGAAAGGGAAGTGCAGTATGGTGGGAAGGGAAAGGGAAGTGCAGTATGGTGGGAAAGAAAATGGAAGTGCAGTATGGTGGGAAAGAAAATGGAAGTGCAGTATGGTGGGAAGGGAAAGGGAAGTGCAGTATGGTGGGAAAGAAAATGGAAGTGCAGTATGGTGGGAAGGGAAAGGGAAGTGCAGTATGGTGGGAAGGGAAAGGGAAGTACAGTATGGTGGGAAAGAAAATGGAAGTGCAGTGGGAAGGGAAAGGGAAGTACAGTATGGTGGGAAAGAAAATGTAAGTGCAGTATTGTGGGAAAGAAAATGGAAGTGCAGTATGGTGGGAAGGGAAAGGGAAGTGCAGTATGGTGAGAAGGGAAAGGGAAGTGCAGTATGGTGAGAAGGGAAAGGGAAGTGCAGTATGGTGGGAAGGGAAAGGGAAGTGCAGTATGGTGGGAAAGAAAATGGAAGTGCAGTATGGTAGGAAGGAAAGGGAAGTGCAGTATGGTGAGAAGGGAAAGGGAAGTGCAGTATGGTGGGAAAGGAAAGGGAAGTGCAGTATGGTGGGAAGGGATAAAGGGAAGTGCAGTATGGTGGGAAAGAAAATGGAAGTGCAGTATGGTGGGAAGGGAAAGGGAAGTGCAGTATGGTGGGAAGGGAAAGGGAAGTGCAGTATGGTGAGAAAGAAAATGGAAGTGCAGTATGGTGGGAAACTAATAGAAGTGCAGTATGGTGGGAAAGGTAAGGGAAGTGCAGTATGGTGGGAAGGGAAAGGGAAGTGCAGTATGGTGAGAAGGGAAAGGGAAGTGCAGTATGGTGAGAAGGGAAAGGGAAGTGCAGTATGGTGGGAAAGGAAAGGGAAGTGCAGTATGGTGGGAAAGAAAATGGAAGTGCAGTATGGTGAGAAGGGAAAGGGAAGTGCAGTATGGTGAGAAGGGAAAGGGAAGTGCAGTATGGTGGGAAAGGAAAGGGAAGTGCAGTATGGTGGGAAGGGAAAGGGAAGTGCAGTATGGTGAGAAGGGAAAGGGAAGTGCAGTATGGTGGGAAAGAAAATGGAAGTGCAGTATGGTGGGAAAGAAAATTGAAGTGCAGTATGGTGGGAAAGAAAATGGAAGTGCAGTATGGTGAGAAGGGAAAGGGAAGTGCAGTATGGTGAGAAGGGAAAGGGAAGTGCAGTATGGTGGGAAAGGAAAGGGAAGTGCAGTATGGTGGGAAGGGAAAGGGAAGTGCAGTATGGTGAGAAGGGAAAGGGAAGTGCAGTATGGTGAGAAGGGAAAGGGAAGTGCAGTATGGTGGGAAAGAAAATGGAAGTGCAGTATGGTGGGAAGGGAAAGGGAAGTGCAGTATGGTGGGAAGGGAAAGGGAAGTGCAGTATGGTGGGAAGGGAAAGGGAAGTGCAGTATGGTGAGAAGGGAAAGGGAAGTGCAGTATGGTGAGAAGGGAAAGGGAAGTGCAGTATGGTGGGAAAGGAAAGGGAAGTGCAGTATGGTGGGAAGGGAAAGGGAAGTGCAGTATGGTGAGAAGGGAAAGGGAAGTGCAGTATGGTGGGAAAGAAAATGGAAGTGCAGTATGGTGAGAAGGGAAAGAGAAGTGCAGTATGGTGGGAAAGTAAAGGGATGTGCAGTATGGTGGGAAAGAAAATGGAAGGGAAAGGGAAGTGCAGTATGGTGAGAAGGGAAAGGGAAGTGCAGTATGGTGGGAAAGGGAAAGGGTGAAGTGCAGTATGGTGAGAAGGGAAAGGGAAGTGCAGTATGGTGGGAAAGTAAAGGGATGTGCAGTATGGTGGGAAAGAAAATGGAAGTGCAGTATGGTGGGAAAGAAAATGGAAGTGCAGTATGGTGAGAAGGGAAAGGGAAGTGCAGTATGGTGGGAAGGGAAAGGGAAGTGCAGTATGGTGGGAAGGGAAAGGGAAGTGCAGTATAGTGGGAAAGGAAAGGGAAGTACAAAATTATAAACTTGGATTCGCTAACACAATGTGCCATTGGAACACAGGAGTGATGGATGCTGAAAATGGGCCTCTGTGTATAGCACTCGGCCGTCCCGTTCTGTGAGCTTGTGTGGCCTACCACTTTATGGCTGAGCCGTTGTTGCTCCTAGACATTTCCACTTCACAATAACAGCACTTACAGTTGACCGGGGCAGCTCTAGTAGGGCACAAATGTGTGAACTGACTTGTTAGAAAGATGGCATGCTATGACAGCGCCCCGTTAGGCTCCCGAGTGGCTCAGCGTTCTTAGGCACTTCATCTCAGTGCAAGAGGCATCACTACAGTCTCTGGCTCAAATCCAGGCTGTATCACATCTGGCTGTGGTTGGGAGTCCCATAATGTGATACACATTTGTACCAGCATTGTAATGGTTTGGATGGGGTAGGCTGTCATGGTAAAAAAAATAATAGTTCTTAACTGACTTGCCTAGCTAAATAAAGGTTAAATAAGAATATACAAAATAACATGGAAAACAACCATCTTTACAAACAACTTAATGGAAATGTACATTACTGTATTGTACATAGGCTGGTCATCGAGGTTTATACCTGTAGACTTTCTATCGACATGAAGAAAAACAATGACCAATACAGTAAATTAGTACATTGAGACATCAAGGGGTTTGTGATGATGTGGCTCAGTTGGTAGCGCATGGCAAAGGCAATGCTAGGGTTTTGTGGGTTCGATTCCCCTGGGGGACCAGTATGAAAACATATAAACTCACTACTATAAGAGCGTCTGCTAAAAAGGAATGAATAGACCAAGTATTTCAAGAAACTGGAAAACCTATAAGTAATTATTTTTATGTTTGACAAGTAGTATCAGATGATCTGTTTTAAACAGAACATTATCAGACTCAAGTTAAAAATGCTGTTGAACACTCAAATACATTTAGTTTAAACTTTTTCACGAACGTAGTGCACTCACTAGTCCTGCACTCGGACAATACTAGTCCTGTATTAGTGGACCAATATAGATGTCTTCAGCCAGGGCATTATTAGTCCCATTTGTAAGACACAAAAGGTGTAATACCATATGATGGTTGGTCTAATACAACTGGAAGACAGTGGATATGAAGAAAGTGATTTAATTTGTATATTTAATTGAAGAACTGAACGACTTCTCCCTGACCTCAGAAGACTGTTCTATGACTGCCAGAAGACTGTTCTATGACTGCCAGAAGACTGTTCTATGACTGCCAGAAGACTGTTCTATGACTGCCAGAAGACTGTTCTATGACTGCCAGAAGACTGTTCTATGACTGCCAGAAGACTGTTCTATGACTGCCAGAAGACTGTTCTATGACTGCCAGAAACTAGTCCAGTCCAAAGGGGTCAATATCAAAAGATCCAAAAACTCCCAAAACAAAAATGACCAGAGGAAGAGGATGACATCTAGTCCCTAATAAAATCCCTCTGAACAGATGCTGCACATGTGCTCTGATCTCTTATTTCTCAATAAGATGTCCACCTATGGTCCAACTCATTGATGGTAGTACTACGGCATACCACAACACAGCCACACCAAGAGATTAAACAATGATACAAATTCAAGATGTTGGACGTCAAAGGCAGACACTGTTAAACCCATAGAGTCTGGATCTCTGGAATTAGAATTTGAGAACTGTATTGTTCTCTGATGGCAATTGGTACACTGGGATGAGGGCTGCAAAATTCTGGGAACTTTTAATTAAGACATTCTCTGGTTTGGAGGTTTCTCAGAATCAGGGGGGAATCAGCAGGAAAGCCCTAATCCTTCTACCAAAATTTCTGGAAAACCAGGGAATTTCTTGAAATTTCCCAGAATTTCCCAACCCAAACTGGGACAGATGTACTTTTGGAAAGTATTTTATTGTAGTGGGCTGCTAGACCAACTACTGAGATTTGAGACATATTGCTACAGTCTCAGCACTGGGATAAGGATTCTAAGCAGATAAGCATAGAGAATGAATGGGGGGAAACGGATATTCATTCTGACTGAGTCAGATAATCGTCTACTGGAGGCTACCGGCTTCAGGGTCATCACTAGTGGATTAATTTCTGACTGAGTCAGATAATCGTCTACTGGAGGCTACCAGCTTCAGGGTCATCACTAGTGGATTAATTTCACCAATGGACAACAAGGAGTAACCCAGTATTTTTGAAAGATACTAACGTATATTGGTGTTTTCAATCACCATCCCAAACAGATTCTAATGGGTAAGCCCTAGACTTTGTTCATAATCATAACCATGTTTCCTAAAATCCTAGATAAATTGGAATGTAAGAGAATGTTGAAACATTAACACTGTATTCTATATGAGCAGCAATATGTATTCATTTATTTAACTAGGTAAGTCAGTTAATGTGAACAAATTCTTATTTACAATGACGGCCTACCAAAAGACAAAAGGCCTTCGGTGTGGACGGGGGCCTGGGATTAAAAATAAATACTATAGGACAAAACACATATCGCGACAAGAGAGACACCACAACACTACATAAAGAGAGACCTAAGACAACAACATAGCATGGCAGCAACACATGACAACACAGAATGGTAGCAACACCACATGACAACAATATGGCAGCAGCACAACATGGTAGAAGCACAAAACATGGTAGAAACATTATTGGGCACAGACAACAGCACAAAGGCCAAGAAGGTAGAGACAACAATACATCACACGAAGCAGACACAACTGTCAGTAAGAGTGTCCATGATTGAGCCTTTGATTGAAGAGATGGAGATATAAATCTGTCCAGTTTGAATGTTTTCTGCAGCTCGTTCCAGTCGCTAGCGACCCAGGGATGTGCGTGCTTTGGGGACATTTAACAGAATGTGAATGCAGAACGGGTGTTGTATGTAGAGGATGAAGTCTGCAGTATGTATTTCAGATAGGGGAGAGTGAGACCTAAGATGTTTTTATAAATAAGCATCAACCAGTGGGTCTTGTGAAATGTATACAGAGATAACCAGTTTACAGAGGAGTATAGAGTGCCAGCAATGTCCTATAAGGAGCATGTGCAGCGTGGTAAGTGTACATTATTTTATTTTAAATGTCGCCAACAAAACAATAAACAACTAAATGAACGTGAAGCTCTGTAAGGCTATACATGCCCACTAAACAAAGACAACAACCCACAAATGAGAAAAGGAAAAAAAGGCTGCCTACGTATGATTCCCAATCAGAGGCATTGATAGACAGCTGTCTCTGAAATCATACCCGGCCAAAAACGAAGAACGACAAAGCATAGACTTTCCCACCCGAGTCACACCCTGACCAAACAACCATAGAGAATAAAAGGATCTCTACAGTCAGGGCGTGACAATTTGAGTGTGCATCAGATGGCACTTTGATTTTCGTGAAAATGACTCCACAGACATAGAGCTCTTTTGCAAATTGTGGATAAAATCTTTACAGCCGTTAACAACAATGAATACGCTTGTGGCATCTTTTTAGATTTATCCAAAGCGTTTGACAGAGTTGATCATAAAATATTGCTTTCCAAATTGCATTATTATGGTTTTTATGATTACACATATAATTGATAATATAGTTATGTTTATGATAGAGAATATTTTGTTTATGCAAATGGTTGTGCAGTTACCAGGGCCAAGATATCCCGTAGCATGACACAGGGTTCTATAGTTGCACCTTTACTGTTCCTAATCTATATCAATGACCTTGCTGCTGGGTCTTCTACCTTACTTCCACCTTTACTGTTCCTAATCTATATCAATGACCTTGCTGCTGGGTCTTCTAGTTCTAATCTATATCAATGACCTTGCTGCTGGGTCTTCTACCTTACTTCCACCTTTACTGTTCTAATCTATATCAATGACCTTGCAGCTGGGTCTTCTACATTTACCTTTACTGTTCCTAATCTATATCAATGACCTTGCTGCTGGGTCTTCTACCTTACTTCCACCTTTACTGTTCTAATCTATATCAATGACCTTGAGCTGGGTCTTCTATACTTCCTATTCTCTTTGCTGATGATACCAATTTGATTTTATCACACAATAAGTTACTAAGTTTCACTAATTAATGAAGCAAACTCGGGCAATGACCACATTTTATGAATGTTTCCAGATAAACAAATTATCTTTAAATGTAACAAATTGCAAGTAAGACTAAGAAATATTGTTTTTAAAAAAAGAGCCAGAATCTCAATTGGTGGGAGTTGTAATTGATGAACATTTGTCCTGGGAAGATCATACTCCATGTTGTCTGCAGCAAAGTGATGAAATCTGGTGGTACCATCAAACATATTAGTGGTTTGGTTAATCAGGCATGCTTCCTAAATCTATTTTATAGCTTCTTTTACCCATATCTCATTTACTGTCATTTTATCTGGGCCATTACATACGCCTCCTACCTACAACATTTCTCATCAGACAAAATACATTTGCAAGACTAGCCAACTTCTCTAATTACCTGGCTCCATCTGCACCTTTGATTTAGAAACTCAATATCTTGTCTATTTACGACATTAAAGCACGCCAATTATGCACTTTAATCTACAAATACTCTTATCCTCCCAGATAGTTTACCTAAACCCTTCAATGGATTCTTCCAGGTTAATTCTGAAATCCATCTATCCCCAAACCCCCCCAAAAAGAAGAGCCTTCAGCAGATAATAGACTAGATCTGGGATATAGCTCCTGTCTGATCGTATCTGAGGTATATCGAGAGCAGAGAAACACCTGGATGTGTGGAATTGTTTTTCTTCTCTCCTCTCTTCCAGAGATGGAGATGAGAGGAGAGAAAGGGGAATGAAAGGAGGAGTGACAGAGGGGTGAAAGAGAGGTATTCAGGTGGAGGTGTGCGCCAGGGTCATGGTCTGTGAGCAAACAATAGTGTTTGCTTTTTCTCCTTCGCCGAAAAAACACAATTACCGCCAAGCTCTGAATGTGAAGTACCTTGTGTCCAAAGCTTTATCAATGACGGCATTCATGTGTCACAT